>NC_048299.1:245712461-245772392 GCF_013100865.1 Trachemys scripta elegans
CATTTCATAGAGTCTAAACACTAAATACATTCTTATAAGAGGTTTCAGAGTAGCAGCCGTGTTAGTCTGTATCCGCAAAAAGAACAGGAGTACTTGTGGCACCTTAGAGACTAACAAATTTATTAGAGCATAAGCTTTCGTGGACTACAGCCCACTTCTTCGGATGCATACCGAAGAAGTGGGCTGTAGTCCACAAAAGCTTATGCTCTAATAAATTTGTTAGTCTCTAAGGTGCCACAAGTACTCCTGTTCATTTTGTGGATACAGACTAACACGGCTGCTACTCTGAAACCTCTTATAAGAATGTATTTAGTGTTTAGACTCTATGAAATGTTTGTCAATTGCTGCATTAATCTCACTAGTAACGTCTGTATTCCAGTTTTGCTTTATAACTTTGAAAAATGTTTGCTCTGAACTTGTGAACCCAGGCACAAGAATCTTCCCCGCCCTCGCCCATCCAAAAGGACTATCAAAATCAGATGGGCCATCAATGAATATCACAATACAAAGAACTGGTTAATGGCCCTGTTGCACCTGGGAAATGCTACGTGCAAGGAAGCTCGTCCTGTGGGTTTGGAAGCTGAAAGAAGGAAATAACAAACTCACAGGAAAATTTTCCATCTCTCTCTTCGCTGTTTGAACTCTGAGGCAGAGATCCCTAGGGATTTCCCCGGGTCCACCGTGAAAGACACTTTGAATTGACAGATCACTACAACTCTGTCACTCTTAGGATTTAGGTAACTCATTTGTGTCTGTAAGTTTTCTTGCTTTAACCTGTAGATAACTCTCTTATTTCTTTTTCCTAGTTAATAAACCTTTAGATAGTTTATTACAGGATTGGCTACAGGCATTTGTGACTCCATGGTAAGACTAGTATAGCGATGCAGAAGTTTACATTTGTTACTGGTGTTGTGAAATCTAATTATAGAACACACCACCAGTTTGCAGAGTAGCAGCCGTGTTAGTCTGTATCCGCAAAAAGAACAGGAATACTTGTGGCACCTTAGAGACTAACAAATTTATTAGAGCATAAGCTTTCGTGCATATGCATCCGAAGAAGTGGGCAGTAGCCCCCGAAAGCTTATGCTCTAATAAATTTGTTAGTCTCTAAGGTGCCACAAGTACTCCTGCTCTTCTTACCATCAGTTTGGAGTGTCTGCCCTGTTTTTGACAGTCTGCCCTGAGGTAGGCATTCATGGTCATGAGCCACTGAAGGCAGTGTGAAACCACTGGTTTCTCTACAAATTACTCTAGAAACCTATTGAATGTAATAGAGTGATGGCTTTTCTACAGGGAATTTTAAACCATCCTATAGAGCACAATATGCAGCTAACAAATCTATTTCCATGCTCACCTGCCTCTGCAGGAGCCCCTCCTTTCTCTGTGTGGTGAGAGCCTTCTCACTGGTGCTAGGCTCAGTCACACACATACACTTATTCTACATTTTTACGGCTGGGTTTTCAGTCTCCTCGTCTTGACCTATAATGTCAGTGTTATCTTCCTCATTAATCATCTCTGACATGCAGTTGACATATTTTGGCAATCTTATCAGTGAGATTCGGGCTCTGTAGTATTCTTGTTTGGCCTCAGCCTGTGGGAGAAAAGGAGGTCAAGGAGTCCTTGAATCAGGCTGGGCTCTAATGAGAAACGTTTAATAAAAGAGACATCTTCCTTTTTGATCTCTCCCTAGAGTTATTAAGAAACTAAGGGACTGTCTCTTACTCTATGTCTGTAGAACAGTGGGTTCTCTAGGTGGTATCATAATACAAATAGCTAATAATATTTACTTCAATATTTTAATATGAAAAATTACATTTCTCATTTCCTGTTTAATCAACACTCTGGATCAACGAATCTAAAAAACTATCAATAATCAACTTCTTTGATCCATAGGCGCTGACCCTCTGGGTGCTCCAGAGCTCAAGCACCCACAGAAAAAAAATAGTAGGTGCTCAGCACCCACCTGTCACAGCTGTTCAGTAGGGCCGCCAATCAGCTGTTTGGTGTCTGGGGGAGGTGCTTGGGGGAGGGCACAGAGCAGCGAGCAGAGGGTGGGTGGGAGCCTCAGGGGAGAGGTTGGAGTGGGGCAGGAAGAGGCAGAGCAAGGGTGGGGCCTTGGGGGTGGGGTCTTGGAGCAGAGGTGGCGCATACCTAGGGGAAACTAAAAGTGAGTGCCTATGCTCTGATCGCTTAATGTACTCTATGGAGCACTGATCTCTTTCATGGTGGTTAAAATGCCATCCTCCCATACTCAAATGTGCATAACATCACTTCCACATTTTATTGCATACAGCAAGCAAATGAGAGAAATGATGTGGCCCATAGGAAGACCCCTGCAGAGCACCATACATGTGGCTTCATGTAAGAGCTGAAGGAAAATGGAGGATAGTCGAGCAAGAGATGTCAGTGAGATGCACAGGGCCAGACCATCGCTCTCCACATCTCTTAGACTGTAAACGCTTTGGGAAAGGGAATATGTCTTGTCTTGTAAAAAGCAATGCACATACATCTGCAGTGCTATATGAATGGTTAGCGTGAATGGATCAGGTCCTAAAGTGTTTACTCAGGCAAAACTCCCACTGGATTCCATATGCACTGTGTCCAGTTCAGAATAAGGACTGGGTAAGGCCTTCAGGATTTAGTGCATTAGTAGTAATCTTCGTAAAACGTAATAGGTCAGAGATTGATTAAAGCACCCAGACTCCCGGGTCAGTAAGTTAACCATAGGTGTAGTGTGACTGCTATATTTGCGGGGGGGAAGCGTGCCCATTCACATGCACATGTGCACACTGAAGCCAGTCCCTTTGGTTCACTGGCTCTCTCCCCCACCTACAGTGGTACCTGGGCTGCCAGGACAGTGTAATGGGGGAGCCCCAGCTGCCGCTGGCGGCCGCTCTGGCATGATGTCGCTGCTTTGATGCTGCTGTGGTTGCCTCCCTGCTGGAGCTGCTGCTGCCCAGGGAACACCACATGCTGGGCTCCTCCTTCCCCCCACTCATTCCCGTATCCCCTTCTCTTCCCTATCCCCTTCCTCTCCTCTTCTCTTTCCCACTGTCTCTTCTCCTCACCCCACCCCACTTGCCCTTGCTCTGCCGTCGCTCCCCTCCCCCTGCGAGCACTCACGCTTGTAGAGAAAAGAGGTGGGCCCTAAGACCCAGGAGGCAGCATCCAGCTGCTCCCCACGAGCCCAAACATGCTGGGGGAGAGGGGGCCCAGCATGGGAATGACAAAGCCCCCTTTTCCACTTCCCCCAGGGTGAGCAGAGCAAGCCCTACAGGGCAGCTCAGCGCTCACAAAAATAGGGGGGGAGTGGTATGTGACCCCCCCACGCCTCACCCCTGTTTAGGGGGGTAATGCCCCCCTGCTCCCTCCCAAACTACGCCTATGAAGGTACCTCCTCTGGTTTGAGGTAGTGTCGGGACAGTCCGTTTGGCATCCACAGCTCTCCTGTGGTTACAATGGGCTGCACAGGAATAGCCGAAGTGATTATGGCCAGCATCACTGCTGCATTCTCATGTCTCATTAAGCAATCGTGGGCAATCGGATTGATGGAATGTGCATGTGAACACATTTACCACATGGATGACACATTTTCTAAACCAGCAGCATATTGCAAAGCTCCAGTTCTTTTGATCTAGAAAGAAAAGTGTCCTCCTGGGATGCGGGCTTTCTTTTGAAGTCACTTGGCACTGGTGCATGTGTTGGCATCTATGCCGCCCCCTTGCCACTAGCACGGCTCGGAGGTGCTCTCTCTTGGCCTCTTTCTCTCTCTCTCTTCACTTTTTGGTTCCCTTCTCTTTCTGTGACCTTCATTCATATAACTTTCACTTGCCTCTGAGTCTTTGCCACCTCATGTGCCTGTCATGTGCTGGAAATATTCCCTCTGTGTTTATAGCAAGGCTTTGGAACAAAGAATCCATTCCAGTCTGTACAGAGCACAGTGCATGCAGAGACTGTAATGGAAAAACAGAGCTTGTCACGGCTTCGTGAATGGATCAAATCTAGATCATGTTGGTAATGAAAGAAAGTTGTCACCCTCTCTCAGCTGTTTGGTAGAGTATGCAAGATATCTTTGCTGGTCTCAGGCCAATTCCCAATAGGCAGGCATCCACGTCACAAAAAAACCACCACTACTGCCTCAACATTTGGCAGTCACAGCAAGGGCGTTCATGGGAACTGACTCACCCTCACACTCAGTAGATTGTCTCTCTGGATACCAGGGTCCGAGCAGTGTGGGATGCTCTCCTGCCTGTTTTAGACCTATTCTTTGGCTAGGCAGAGGACTCTAGCCTCTGTAGCTCTCAGTTTGGTTCCTTTCATTAAGACCCAGTACACACCAGTGGCGGCTCCAGGCACCAGTGCTCCAAGCGCGTGCCTGGGGCGGCAAGCAGCGGGGGGCGTCCTGACGGTTCCTGTGAGGACGGCAGGCAGGGAGCCTTCGGCGGCATGCCTGCGGGAGGTCCGCCGGTCCCGCGGATTCGGCGGCAATTCGGCGGCGGGTATGCTGAAGCCGCGGGACTGGGGACCTCCCGCAGGCATGCCACCAAAGGCAGCCTGCCTGCCGTGCTTGGGGCGGCAAAAAAACTAGAGTCGTCCCGGTACACACAGAATACATTAGCTGTCTTAGCTATGGGTGGAAGCAGCTTAGGCTAGGCAGCCAATCATCCTGGGGCCCTTTACCTTTATCCCAAGCTTTAATGTGTTAATTAAAGGCTACCGCTCACAAGTTCCATGAGTAACATTCAGAGAAGAGGCTGTTTCTTTATGTGCTGCTAATCCTGCTGGCCTTTTCACCTCTTTTTTTCCCATCCTTCCACCTGCTTCTTTACTTTCTGTTTCCTTGCTGCACTGCACAGTGACAAGCAGTGCAGGCTCCCTGTAGTCCCATGGTTGTCATCTGCTGAGTATCCCTTCCACTCCTCCATCAAAAAAGACAAACCCTGCTTTTACACCTTGGTTCCTTGGGATGCCAGTTTCTCAGAACTCTGCAGTCTTTGCCCCACAGTACAGGGCTGTAACAAGCACCAAGTGCAAGGGAGGGCTTGTGCAAATTACTTAGGGCACGGCTACACTAGAGAGTTTACAGTGGTGCAACTGCACTGGTGCTCTGTAATGTAGCCGCTCTGAGCCGTGGGGAGAGAGCTCTCCCATCGGCTTAACTACTCCAGCCCCCGCTAGTAGCTATGTTGGTGGGAGAGTTTCTCCCTCTGACATAGAGCTGTCCACACCGGCGCTTATGTGGGTGTTACATGAATAAATCACCTCCCTGAGCGACATAAGTTACGCTGACATAAGCTGTAGTGTAGTGTAGCAGCACTTTAACGTGGCTGTGTAGTTGCCGCGCCAGTGGTGGGAGAGAGCTCTCCCAGAGCTATAGAAAAACCACCCCCACGAGGGGAGTAGCTCCCAGCGCTGGGAGTGCAGCTCGTAGCACTGTCTACACTGACACTTTACAGTGTTGAAACTTGCAGCGCTCAAGGGGATGTTTTTTCACACCCCTTAGCGAGAAAATTGCAAGTGGCAGTGTAGACAAGGCCTTAGTTTCCTTTCAGATAGCAGATAAGAGAAAACTGTCATTTCTGCCCCCTTGCCACAGCTGGTAATAAGAATGTAAATAACGTGAGTCCATGCAGGACAAAGCTACAATGTGCACATAGAGGTGCTATTATATGGTACTGTATCTGGAGCTTTGTGAAAAGAGCCACTTTACAACCACTTAGGAGTTTTGTAGCATATTCGCAGCACTATATTCATCTGAATTTACTCACAAGACAGCATTGTAATTAGACACAGTTTTACTTTTCAATCTCTGCTTTACCAGATTTTGTTGCTTAAACAACTGAAGCCCTCCCAGACTTCTTGAGGTAGGCTTACCGTGTGAGCCCCAGAACACTGGTGAGAATGGCTAAGGAGATTTCTCACCAAAGGTGGCCAGAAGAACAAACTAAGAGTTTTCAACGGTATGGGCAGGATTTTTCCATTCCCTTTGTCTTTCCATTGGCCCAGGGGTGCCCCACAAGCTCCTGGCATGAGGCCTACAAGCATCCTCGTGCTTTTTACTGCAAGTTGAGGAGAGAGCTCATCAGCTGCAGGTTTTTACTGCTGCTCAACTCAAGCAGCCATTTGTCTATGAAGGAATGTCATAGCAAAAGCACAGATCTTGACTATGTGCGTTTATCTGCGATTTTTCAAATGATGTTAATTTATATGCAAGTTAGGTGCAACACTCAAGCTCCTAACTAACTGTCAGCAGGGCCCTGGGGTTACGAAGTTCGGGCCCTTCTGCATTAAACTATGCCAGGCCTCTTTCTTTCCCTTGCCTCCTGTGCTACTGTCACAGCTCCTTCACTGAGGATGAATCAAATGGCTTTCAGTGCTCGCTCGCTCGCCTCAGATAAAGACACTTCAGTACCTACACCACACCTCCCATCTGTCAGCACTATGTTGACCCCTTTCTAGTGCACTTGACACCCATGTCTGAAAAGCTCTTGTTGGTTATGAGCTTGAATAAAATTATGAGTTCAAGTGCTCTATTCACAGTCCACAGGGCACAGACAACATGGCCCAGCATTATTATTGAAAGACAATAAGCTCACATTGAAACTGACTTGCCTTTCAAATCGACTAACCAGGGAGGATTCAGCCTGAATGCAAGCATATATAACAGGAGTTTAGGAGTGAGTGCACTGGTGTGAAATTTTTATCCTTCATAGTAACTAAGGCAATCAAAGAGTAAAAGTGTCCGAGACCTGGCAGATGATCAAAGTGAATTTGTCAAGTTCCCAGAACGGTTCTATGACTATAAGTAGAACCACAAGATATTTTAGGAACAGGAAAAGGACACCAGCCCTGAAAGGCCTGCCCTTCTTTTGGTTCATTGCTCATTCTCCTCGGACTTTGGAAGGTATGTTGTGAATGAAGCCGAGGTCCTCTAGACCCCAGTAGATGCAGGGGCTGGATGGCAAACAGTGAACAAGGCAGAGCACCAGACATTGAACAAGGCAGACAAAAAAGTTTTGAACAACTGCTTCATTCACAGCTCACTCACTGTGCACTGAAGGAAAGAGTAGTATGTGATGATGTAATTGAAGACTCTTGTAATGCACCAGGGGTAGAGTTAAGTTGCATGGTTCAGTGTTCACTTCCACATTTCCTGAATTCTTAGTGCTTCACTTTGCAACCTTAAACATTTTTTCTTTTCTTTTTTTTTCTTTTTTTTAATGTGGAATATTTTCTCTCTCCTTAAGTAAACAATTCGTTAGCTCAGCTCTCAAAGGTACTAATCACTGGAGTTTTCATTTAAGGCTGACCTGGTAACCTTGCGCTAGTGCTCTGCATTGCCATGTAGGTGACTTGGGTTCAAGTGCAGGTCTCTCCCTCCCACATTGGTAGTGACTGGAGATAGAGTGTACATCTACGCTGCAAGCTGGAGGTATAGTTTCCAGCTCAAGGAGACAGCCATGTGCTAGTTCTAATCAAGCTGGCATATTACACATTGAGTGTAGCCACAAGCAGTGGGACGGGCTAGCCACCCCTAGTATGTGCCTAGGTCTTGGATGGATACATATCAGGGTGGCTAGTCCCTCACCCCTGTTTCTAGCATGCTAGCTCGATCAAAGCTAGCATGGGTATGTCTCCTCAAGCTGCAATCCACACCTCCAGCTCGAAGTGTCAACATATCCAGAGTGCAGGCAGTATAACCCAGGCCTGGTTGGGGGCAGGAAGGAAGCAGCTCACCAGTGACTCGTACAGCCAGTTAAGTACTACTGAGTTTCCCAGTCCTTTGCAGCTGAGATGTGCATTCCTGAAAGTGGAGAGAAGGACAAGGAGTGGATCCTCAAGGATTCTCAATGGATGCAGAGGATACACCCCACAAGGCAGTACACGTTCTACTTAATCTTTGCCAGAGTGAGAGTACTCAACTCACAGCATCCACCAGACCCAAGCTGCTTATCAGACCCTTTTTGCAATGAGCTGCTTGAGAGAAGAAATTCATCTTAAAAAAAACAAACCAACCCGACAGATTATAAACTAGAAAGGGCAGGGTGTACACATTGGGAGGGAGCATACAGAAACGCTGGGCAGTCACCTGGAATTCACATGGGCAGATAAAATTTAAACCATGCCAGCTGGCGCTGTAATCTGAGCAGTGTAGGAATGCTGGGCTCTGTTAGAGTTTGTGTGTGTATCCACAGAGATGACCATATTTCACTGGTGAGTGACACTATCCCCTCATTCATGACCTACCGCACAGCAGGGTTGTGAGGTTTGATTATGGAATGTTTGCAGAGTGATTTGAGAGGTTGGGATTAAAACATCCATAGAGAAAGACACACTCAGAATAAACAAACATTGCAAACTATTGATTTGTAGGCCAGTTTCAAGTGAAACAATCATTTCAGCTGTTAACAGGTTGTGGAGAAATCTATAACTCAACTATCTCATTTATAATCATATTGAACCAATAGGTTTATTGCTGTTTCTCTATAAATAGCAAGCATCATAACCTTGTGTATTTTCATTCATAAAACTCAGATGCAAATTCATTTTTTTGTCCTGCAGATCCCAGACCTATTATGAAAGTATTGCTATAACAAATGTGAAATCATTCAAATGAGATTATGGAAAACTTTGTTAAGTAAAGCACTACCTCACCATCCTCTTATAGCTTCATCTGTGATAGGTCTCTCTTTTTGAATCTTCATTCTGCATTGTATTACACTTTGGGCCTGAGCAATTGAGCTGCTCGATACCAGGGTGACTTGGCAGAGTTCAGGAAAAAATGTTGTGCTGATTATTCAAAACTGATAGTTAATTTGATGCCCCTTTACAATCTATTAATAACCTCACCCTCAGAAAATAAGGCAAACTCATATACTTCTATGAGAGAAAAGAGGAAATAATTCTATTTCTGCTGTCAAGTATTAAATGCTCATGAGGTGACAAATGTGTTTCATCCTACATGGAAAATATGATTCTTAATTGTAACACTATCACTGCTGCCAGTTATCTCAATTTTATCATGACTAGCAATATCTGATTCATTGTTCAAGCTCCAGATCGTGGAGTCAAATGATTATGAGAAGCTTTATCTATTTTTAAGTGCGCCTCTGGCCCTTCTGGCTGTAGAGAAATGCTTTAAAACATGGCCTGTATGTACCCCGAAGGTTTAAAAACCATAAGGTACAGAAAAACAACTCAAAATTCATTATATTTTTAAAAATCACATCATTTTTAAACCAGTCTCATGATTTTGGGGGCCTGACTCAGGGTGAGCAACACTAAACTGTGGATAGAATCACAAGGTTGGAAGGGACCTCAGGAGATCATCTAGTCCAACCCCCCTTGCTCAAGGCAGGGCCAATCCCCAGACAGATTTTTGCCCTAATCCTTAAATGGCCCCTGCAAGGGACTGAACTCATAACCATGGGTTTAGCAGGCCAATGCGCAAACCACTAAGCTATCAGGAAATCAGTTAGTGGTTTAGAGTTAATTTATATATGCTGCTTGATCCCTTGCTGAAACCCCTTCCTAGCTACCCTTTGCACTTGCAGTCACCATATTTGCATGTGAAAACCTCATATTTGCACATACATACTGGGCCACTAATCCAAACAAGTGTTTATGTGCTCGAATACCCTTTTTGCAAGTTCAAATGCCACTGCACAAAAGTGGCAGGTGCAGTTTAGATGCCCATATGTGACAATGTGGATCATAACCTCCGACGTCAGTCCTGTGTCATTACGTATCCTAAGATCAGAGACATCATGGACTTAACTAGCGCTATCTAACAAAAAAAAACTGATGAAGAAGAATTAAAAGGAAAAAAAGCGTGCTTTCCCCTGCCTCTCTCTCAGAAACTAAAATTTCACACCAGACTCTGGAGAAGTGAGAGATAAGGTATGTTTCCAGAAAACATTTTGCCATTATTGAAGATTGGTGGAAACGTCCAGTTAGACCAGTGGTCAGATGTGGGCAGTACCTGTGTGGGGAGGGATAGTTCAGTAGTTTGAGCATTGGCCTGCTAACCTCAGGGTTGTGAGTTCAATCCTTGAAGGGGCCACTTAGGGATCTAGGGCAAAATCAGTACTTGGTCCTGCTAGTGAAGGCAGCGGGCTGGACTCAATGACCTTTCAAGGTCCCTTCCAGTTCTAGGAGATGGGATATCTTTTTATTTAATTTAATTTTAGCTGGATTTATTTTAGTTTGTGTATTTTCATGGAGAGAGCTTTCTACAGGCAACATCCCATCAGATCCCCAACATTCTGACCCCCCCACCTCCCGCACTTACTCCTTTTCCATGGTATTAACATTCCATTAGGTGCTCAGCCATCCAGACGTCGCCTCTTCTTGCACATCAGATTTCAGAAACACTGGGATGAGGTGTGAATAGGAATATGCCTCTGCATCACCTCAGCAGGTCCATCCAGTTTTGTCTAGTTAACACGCTGCAGTAGAAGGTAGAATTGTTGCTAGGATACAGTATCTGTGTGACTGTGGTTTTCTGCCTCAAAACAAGACTCAGCTCCAGCTCAAATCAACATCATTAGTGCTTAACCATGCAAAGAAGGTGCCAACATGATGGCTTCAGTCACTGAAATTGGAACATCTAATTTTTAGAACTTCCAGGTCAAATTCATCCCATACAAATCAATGGAATCTTGCCCGGATTGAATTTAGCATTTATGGGGAAATTGCTCCTGATTCTATAAATGTAAAAAAGTACAAAAAACTAGCAAAACAACAAATGTAAGATATAATAATGTCCTTAGCTCTTATACAGCACTTTTCACTTGTAGCTGTCAAAGTGCTTTACAAAGGAGGTCAGTACCACTTTCTCTATCTTACAGGGGGGAAACTGAGCCAGAGAGAGGCTAAGAGACTTGCCTAAGGTCACACAGGAAGCAGAGCAGGGAATTGAATCTGGGTCCCCAGCCAAACCTGATCCTCCCAGTGACCAAACCCGGTCTGCTCCCCTTGCACTCCCCAGCCAAAACCGAACCCCCACTGACCGAACCAAGTCTGCTTCCCTTCCCCACTTAACCCGATACCCCACTGACTCAACCCGGTCTGCTTCCCTTCCGCTCCCCAGCCAAACCTGATCCTCCCAGTGACCAAACCCGGTCTGCTCCCCTTGCACTCCCCAGCCAAACCTGAACCCCCACTGACCGAACCCAGTCTGCTTCCCTTCCCCACCTAACCCGCTACCCCACTGACTCAACCTGGTCTGCTTCCCTTCTGCTCCCCAGCCAAACCCAATCCCCCACTGACCTGAACCCAGTCTGCTTCCTTCTCCTCCCGGCCAAACTCGAACCGTCACTGTCACTGACCGAATCCAGTCTGCTTCCCTTCCCCTCCTCAGCCAAACCTGATCCTCCCAGTGACTGAACACTGTCTGCTCCCCTTGCACTCCCCAGCCAAACCTGAACCCCCACTGACCAAACCCAGTCTCCTTCCCTTCCCTTCCCTATCAAACCTGATTCCCTCTCTGATTGAACCCAGTCTGCTTCCCTTCCCCACTAAACCCAATCCCCCAGTATGACAGAGTATCCGCCATCCTAATTTTATAAAAACAACAAGGAGTCCGGTGGCACCTTAAAGACTAACAGATTTATTTGGGCATAAGCTTTTGTGGTAAAACCCCCACTTCTTCAGAAGCATGGAGTGGAAGTTACAGATGCAAGTATTATATAATCATACATGAAGAGAAGAGAGTTACCTCACAAGTGGAGAATCAGTGTTGACAGGGCCAATTCGATCAGGGTGGATGTAGTCCACTCCCAATAATAAATGAGTAGGTGTCAATTCCAGGAGAGGCAAAGCTGTTTCTGCAACGAGCCAGCCACTCCCAGTCCCTATTCAAGCCCAAATTAATGGTGTTAAATTTGCAAATGAATTTTAGTTCTGCTGTTTCTCTTTGAAGTCTGTTTCTGAAGTTTTTTTGTTCAAGAACAGTGACTTTTAAAGCTGTTATAGAATGTCCAGGGAGATTGAAGTGTTCACCTACTGGCTTTTCTATGTTACCATTCCTGATGTCCGATTTGTGTCCATTTATTCTTTTATGTAGGGACTGTCCGGTTTGGCCAATGTACATGGCAGAGAGGCATTGCTGGCACATGATGGCATATATAACATTAGTAGACGTGCAGGTGAATGAGCCCTTGATGGTATGGCTGATGTGGTTGGGTCCTCTGATGGTGTCGCCAGAGTAGATATGGGGACAGAGAGAAGGCCACGAGGTTTGCTACAGAGATTGGTTCCTGGGTTAGTGTTTCTGTGGTGTGGTGTGTAGTTGCTGGCGGTCTCCTTGTTGTTTTTGTGGATACAGACTAACACGGCTACCCCCTGATACCTGACACCATGCAAGGCTCTAATTTTATAAATTTTATTAATAACAATAATTGGATATTATAAAGGTAGAATAAAATGTAGTAGACTTTGATATGAAAGAATGAAGGAAGGAAGTGACAGTGTATTGTGTATAATGTATGTGATTTATTTTAAGATCCATGCTATGTTGTGCAAAGTGAAAACAATAACAATGTCAACACTGTCAGGTTATTCATTTATTTTTATTAAATATGTAGACTAAATAATGAAATTAATAAATTTTCAAGCCGAACGTGTATTAATTCTAATGAACAATGCCACATTATGCAGTATTCATTTTTGAAAGTTTATAATAAGCGATGCTCCAGGGGGAGGGGAGTGGGGCACAAGGTGGAAGTTTCGCCTAGGGCGCAAAATATCCTTGCCCCGGCCCTGAATAAGGGTAGAATCCAGCACAATGGATAGGAAGGATGGTCTGGTGGGTAAAGCACAGGCGTGAGAGTCAGAGGACGCGGGGTCTATTCTTGGCTGTGTTAGAGACTTCCTGTGTGATACTGAACTCAGTCCTGCATGGCCGTAAGCGCCGTCAGCTTTGACTGAATTCAGCAGCAATTGAGGGTGTCAATTGAGGGGCAATCACTTAGCAGGAGGTACTCAGCAGCCTGCAGCTTTGGGCGCACAACATCTGGGTCTCCATTCCCCTTAGGGCTGCTAACTCTGACTGAAGCTATTCCGGGAGATTTCCTCCCCCCAACATGACGTAATGTCATTTTCTTAAAATAGCCTACTAAAATCTCCCGGATTGCTTTCAATAGTTACCGGGAGATCAATGCCGATTCTCCTGTCTATAAGATGAGCAGGGCCGGCCTTAGGAAGAGCGGGGCCTGATTCCTGGGGGCGGGGCTTGCCGGTGGCAAGCCCCGCCCCCAGGAATCGGGCCCCACTCGGGCTGGGGTCGCGGGGTTTGGGTCCGGGCTGGGGCCGGGGCCAAGCCAGAGTCACTTGGCCCGGGGCCCGAGCCAGAGCCGCCGGGGCCCGAGCCAGAGCCGCCGGGGCCACTCGGGGCTCGGGCCGGGGCCGCTCAGGCCAGCGCCCCAGGGCCCGAGCCAGGCCAGGGGTGCTCGGCCAGCACCGCTCGGCTGGGGACGCAGCCGGCGCCCCGGGGCCCGAGCCAGAGCCGCCGGGGCCTGAGGTGTTGGGGCCGGGCCGGCGCCCCAGGGCCCGAGCCGGGGCCGGGGGTGCTCGGCCGGGGCCGGAGCCATGGGGCCGTGCTGGGGGTGCTCGGCCGGAACTGGGGCCGCTGCCCTGGGGCCCGAGCCGGGCCAGAGCCAGAGCCACTTGGCCGGGGCCGGAGCCGCTTGGGCCGGGGCCGGGGGTGCTCGGCCGGCGCCAGGGCCGGGCCGGCGCCGTGGGGCTGGGCCGGCGCGCTCGGCTGGGGCTGGTGCCCCGGGGCCCGTGCCGGGCTGGAGCCAGAGCCACCGGGGCCGCTCGGCCAGTGCCGGACTGGGCCGCGCCCCCCCTCCCGCTTACCTGTTGCTGCGGCCGCCTGCCCCTTTTCAGACTTCCCGCGAACATCTTATTCGCAGGAAGCAGGGGAGGGGGAGGAACAGGGGGCGGAGTGTGCTGGGGTGGGGACGGGAGGGGAGGAGGGGGAAGTGAGCTGGGGGCGGAGTGGACAGCTGCGGGGCCCTCTTAGGCGCGGGGCCCAATTCAGCCGAATCGGCTGAATCGGCTTAAAGCCGGCCCTGAAGATGAGGCTAATATTACTTATCTATTCTACAGAGCTATTATGAGACTTAATTCATCTATGTTTGTAAAGAGCATTGATGTCCTCATGGGGGGGTGCTGTAGAATTGGGACATCTTATTATTAATGTGCTAACCAGAACCACCATCTAGCGGACTGGTAAGAGAAAGGGTCTGGGGTCACTGAAGAAGCGTCATGGAAACCATGAGCCCAGTACTCAGCAGCAGGAAAAATGTGAGAGCATGCTCAGAAGTATTAAGGCTGGATGACGAGCAGCCCCTGCACGGCTGCACCCGGGCACAGGGAACCTGCACAAGGGCTGCTAAGAACAGTAGTCTCAGTACTCTGGGGGAAAGCAGCAGGAAGCCCTTGTACTAAAGGAAGCATATTACAGAAGTCTAAAGGAGTAAACAATGGGGGTAGCACAAAGCCACCCACTGCCTAGGGTGTTCTCACAAAAGGACTGTGCCACAGGAGGCAAAATACTTCCCTGATCACCCCTGGTTGGTGGGAGGAGCATTTTCTCTTCTCCAACACCGACAATCTCTGGGGGGCACTGTGGACGGTGTTGGTCCCTTGATGACTCTTTCGTGGCAATTTTGGACCCCGAGGTACATGGTGGGAACAGTCCTTGAGCCACCTAGTCCTTCCATGTGGGGTAAGTGCAAAGGGACTTTCCTTGACCACTCCCCACATCTGTGCATCTGCACTAGAGCTAGGGACAGTCTGGCTCAATAGCAGCAGAAATATAAGAGCTTGGGTCCAACCTAGTTCTCAGTTAAATTGATTTTAATCCAGAGCAACTTCACTGAAGTTTTATACCAGTGGTAATACAGCAAAGTCTGGCCTCTTGATGAGAAAATATGACTCCCAGAAGAGCTGTGTATTTTAATACAAACTGCATCCACCCTCTTCTTTGGCCTCTTTCTTTTAAATTAACTCAGTTACACAAATTCCTGCTTGCAGTTGCCTTTGGTTTCTGAAGCAAGTTTGCTGTGAGTCACGCGTTCTTGTTTTGAACTCCCTCAGCATAGCCAGTGAATCTAGAATTATGAAAATCAGAAACAAATGAAATTACCATGATGTGATTGCCAGAGATGCCTGATATTAATTCATCCTGATCTGCAGAACCTCTATGTTGGCATTCAAAAGCACATTCTCCACGGGAATATTGTTAGCTCTCTGCAATCATACCAGAACATATGGGAGGGGTTACTTCCACAGTTTCCTATGGATTCACATTCTGTTCACATGTACTTTAACACACAAATGATGAAGAAATCTTGACATAGATGTAAACAGGGTCTGAATGAGCTCTCCCCTGATAGCTAGCTGCGGAGTGGAAAGGCTTCAGAACCAGACTGCATTTACGTGAACATACCCACTCTGCCTGGGTATCAGGCAGACAGAGCTGTGTTGCCAATGGATTAACTTGTGTTGGGTTACAAATCACTTTAGTACTGAATGCAGGGGTAGTGAAATGTTGTTATCAATGCTCTTATCTTTATTGTATGAGCCATCGGAGTGGAGCAGCGAGTGGCCAGCGAGAGCGGCCAGCAGAGCAGTGAGTGGCTGGCAGGGCGGCCAGCAGAGCAGGGCAGTTGTTGGCTGGCAGGGTGGTGACGCCAGAGCAAGTGCTCAGATGGTGGAGCAAGCAAGGTGCCTTCTCCCGCCCCCATCCCCCACTCCTGGGTGGGAGGTGAACTCACACTGATGCACCTCTGAACCCTGGGTTCTCACTGACCAAGTTCAACTGCTGGGAGTGGGGCACAGCAAAGGAACTTTTGGTTGTAGAACTCAAGAACCTGAGGCAGAAGACTCTGCCCCACGCACTCTGGGGTGGGTGTCCTGCTCACAGTTTATGTTTATGAATCCTGCTTCTGGCATTTTCCTTAATTAATGTCAGGTGACTTCCTTCCTTTCATTAAAAGTTTCTTTTCTACACTCAGACTCAGTGCTTGCGAGAGTGGAAGTATTGTCTCTTAGAGGCACTCTGGAGTGGAGTGTAATTTTCCCAGGGTATTGACTGGGGTTTCAAACTGCCTAGGGAGGTTGTGGAATCTCCGTCTCTAGAGATATTTAAGAGTAGGTTAGATAAATGTCTATCAGGGATGGTCTAGACAGTATTTGGTCCTGCCATGCGGGCAGGGGACTGGACTCGATGACCTCTCGAGGTCCCTTCCAGTCCTATAATCTATGAATCTATGAATAAAACCAGTTCTGTGTTGTATTGTTGAAAAGGAACCCCTAGATATTGAATCTGGCCCTTGTTAGAGTGTATCTGAGCCAGGAATCCATACACTGAAAAATATTTCTCCCACAACACTTAAGCAATGGTGGTGGCCTTCTGGTCATGTGTGGGATATACCGTATAAAATGGTCAGTCACTACTAAAATGTTCCCAACATTCCTCCTGTCCACTTCTAAAGATAAGAAATCAATGCACACCAGCTCCAAAGGTTTGCTGCTGATAATATTCTTCAGACATGCTGCTCTAGTGGGCAGAGTTTTCCTCTGAACACACCAAGCACTTGTCTCACATTTCTTGTGAACGTTCTCAGCCATCTGGGGCCAATAGAACCTACTGTGAATAAATTCTAAGGTTCTCTCCATTCTCAAATGTCCAAAGTCATCATGCAGGGCCCTCATGGCCAGGGCTCTGTACTCTTTTGGTAGCGTTAGTTGTGTTTGTTGATTTTGTAAAGGGTCTGCAGTAATTCGGTGCAGCACTCCCTGAATCAGTTTTAGTTTGCTCCATTCTCTCAATAGTAGTTTACCCTTGAGGGGGTAGATGGAATAATTGCAGCAGGGTTTTGCCCCTCCCTTTTTGCAAGTAGTGTGTCACGAATGTCAGTTTCTTGCAGTTGGGCTTTTTGTCAGTCAGCGGCATTGAGCATGGATAACGGAGATTGGTCCCACACAATATAATTCACTGAGGCAGGTGGCACACTTTCAGGGGGCAAGCCCAGAGTTTCTGCAACACAACCATGAAGATTCTCATGGGCCTCTGGCTCTTGACAACTCCCACCGCAAATAGCTTTCCTCCTTCCATAGGAATTACAGCAACTTCTGATGCCTGTGGATGCCAGGACAACGCATCCACATCTACATTGCTTCTCCCTGATCAGTACTGAATGCTGACTTCGTAGCTAGCCAAGGCAGACACCCATCTCTGCCCTGTAGCATCTGGCCTAGCACTAATTAACACGTACATCATCAGATTGTTGTCTGTTCACACTTGAAACTGAGCACCATACAAGTAGTCATGAAACTTCTCAATGATGGCCCATTTCAAAGCCAAGAACTCCAGCTTGTGGATGGGGTAGGAAGTTTCACTATCAGACAGTCCTCAGCTGGCAAAGGCCAAAGGTTTACACTTGTCTTCAGCTTCCTGGTAGAGGACCACTCCTAAACCCTCCAGACTGGCATCTGTATGTAGGATAAATGGCTTGCTTGGGTCAGCAAAGATTAGGACTGGAGCATGAGTTAGGTAATAAATGATTTTTCGAAAAGCCCTTTCAAATCTCTCGTCCCATCGTGATCCAAAGGACTCTAAGGGGCCAGAGTGTCTATGCTCAGGCGACCTTGGGGATCTCCCCTTACTCTTGGTCTTAGATTTGTTCTTGCTGGACGGGTATCCCCTGATAAGATCATTGAGAGATTTTACGATTGTAGCATAATTCTTCACAAGCCTGCGATAGTAGTCACTAAATCTGAGAACTACAGTACAGCTGTTTAATCAATACACATCTGGATTTTCCCATTCTTTTTACGGGCCACCACAATGGGTGAGGCGTATGGGCTGTGGGACTCTGTAATGATGCCATTCACAATCAGCTCCTGAAGATGATGTCACACATCTTCCATCCCTGAGAGAGCAATCTCCCTAGATCTCTCCCTGAAGGGTCGGGAGTCTTGTAGTCTGATGTTGTGTTCCACTCCTTTTGCATATCCCATGTCCCACTCATGCAGTGAGAATACTTTGGATCTTTCACAAAGTTTCTTCCTCAGGCGATCCTTCCACTCCTCGGACAATGGCGAATCTCCAGAGTCAAACCTTGCAGGATCCACTGCCAGAACTTCAGTTTCACACAGGGGTCTCACAATGGTTTCGGGCTCAAAGAGATCTGCTATCTTCTGTCCTTGCTTCACAACAACATCACAGCTTGTTTCATTAGCAATCAGTATAATCACTTTTTCCTGGGTTTCAGCAGGTAGGGTTATGACTCCATTGGGGACCAGCACTCCTTCAGGGAGCTCTCTGTCAGCCGGCTGCTCTACCATTGCTAATGCCCCTTTACTGTCTTTCAGCCAGGTACTCATGACAAGCACTTCTCGCTCCATCCTTGCAGGCACTACTAAGGGGGTCATGCCAGCATACCTCAGTGCTCCCATTGGTAGCTCAGGCATCTCCTTGTTAGTGCTCTTGATTTTTCTTTAGGCTTCAGCACAAAGTGTATGGCTCATCAGGGTGTTAAGGTATTGGTCCCTAGCTCATTGTCTGCAGTAATCCGCGAGTACTTTGAAGAGACCGGAGTTGGTCCCTGTCAGCACAGACACATCAGAGATTCCTTTAGGGCTGGGGCATGTTAAGGCAGTGGTGTCTTCCTCTTCTCTTACCCCAGCAACCTCCTCTGGAAATTCCAGGTGCACTATGACATAACCTTGGTAGGGGTATTCATCCATGCTGAGGCCACACAGGCCAAGGTCAGTCAGTGGCTGTATAGACAGGTGGCTAAGCATCTGTTGGTAGAATGACTGAAATATAATAGTCACTTGAGATCCAGTGTCAAGCACTGCTTTACATTCTGCCCCTTCGATCCTCACTGTGACTTCTGCTCGAGGCCCTGTCAGTCCTGAGGGGATCCCGGCTGGACAGTCTTTTCCAGGGAGCCTTCAAGTACTGTGGGCCTGGATGGTCCCCTTTGCACACCCCTTTGGCAGTTCTTTGATCCCTCCCAACTGGCCTTCAGCTTTCCATACACTAAGGAGGAATATTCTTCATTACGACTCTTGGCAGCACAGTGTCCATCCTGACCACACCAGTAGCAGAAGAATGGTCCTTTACCTTTTCACTCAGGTGGGATGGTAGCTCTAAATGCTGACTTCTCCCTTGCCACAGCCAGAGGCTCCTTATTCCTGGAAGTCTTAGCTTGGTCAATGGTGCTTTGCAGCTCAGCTATCTATTCTGTCAAGACCCGCACTTGTTGGACAAGTTCCTCTCTGGTGCTTACTATCAGTACACTGGCTGTTTGTAGGGGTGCTGTGCTGGCTGACTCAGAGGGTTGGACTTCCCAAAACTCACTGGCAGACTGCCTTTCTTCCTCCTCTCTGACCTCTTTTATCAGTTGGGAATAACTTGGGGGATTTTCCTGTCGTTCTCTTAACCAGAGATGAAGTAGAATCGGGTTCTGATATTGAGTTTCTCTTAAAATTTGAGCCAGTCTGGTCTGATTCATCTGCTCAGCAGTCACTGCTCCCCTCTTGACAGCTCTCTGAAGCAGTCTATCTAGCCTCTGTATATAAGCGGAAACCTTCTCGCCCCTTTGCGGACAGGAATTAAGGAACTTACAATAAATGTCCTCAGAGCTCCCAAAGGTGTGCTCGAGGGCCTCTAGGCAGTCCTTCACACTGACCCCAGGGTTAGTGAGCTTCAGGGTGTGAAGCACGTCTAATGCTGGGGCTCTCTACTAGACAGCTTCGATTTTCTGCATCTGGTACAGCCCACTCCTGCAGCATTTCAGTGGTGTGTTCCAACCAGGGTTCAAACTGCTCTTCCCCAGGTATTGGGATGGGACCCCCAGCAAATAACCTTAACCTACGATAGGAGCTTGACAAATGGGACAGCACCACTTTTTCCAATACTTGCCCCAGTGCCTTTCCCCACTCATTGACTGAGGCTGCAGCACCCAGGTTTGGAGGTGCTGAGTCAAGGCCCAAAAAACCCAGCATATTATACATTATACAAACTGTGATTTCCCCAAAATATAAACAAAATTGTTTCCCCAACTTAGTGGATCACTCAAGTTGTGCTTGCGAGGGGTACTGATCCAGGATCCCAGACAAGCCCCCCAAATGTAATCCTTCTGCCAGGTGGAGTCGGCAGCAACCAGGGCCGGGTTCAATATCTAACAATACAACACAGAACAGGCTCGAGCCCCCACCCAGTGACCTGGGACAATTACACACCACCCCTAGGCACCTCTAAGAGGCAATACTTCCCCACTCACAAGCACAGGGTTGGAGTGTAGAAAAGAAACTTTTAATGAAAGGAGGGAAGTCACCTGACATTAGGGAAAATGCCACAATCAGGATTCATGAACATAAAACTGCTCAGATCCCTTTACAAATGTTAAACACCCACCCACCCCATTGGGCAGGGTCTTCTGCCTCAGGTTCTTGAGTTCTACAGACAAAAGGTATTTTATAGTGTCCCTCTCTGCTCCCTCACCACCCACCCTACTCACAGTGGTTGTCCTTGGTCAGTGAGGACCCAGGGTTCAGAGCTGCGTCAGTGTGAGTTCACCTTCCACCTGGGGGGGGGGAGGAAGCTTGCTCTGCCATCTGAGTACTTGCTCTGGCATCACCGCCCTGCCAGCCAGCTACTGTTCCACTCCACTGGCAGCTCTGCCAGCCACTCACTGCTCTGCTCGCCACTCGGCTCAGCTGGCCGCCCTTTACTCATACAATAAAGATAACAGCCTTTCACTACCTTGTATTAAGTACTAAAGTGATTTGTAACCCAACACCAGCCAAAGTTGATCTTTTGGCAACAGAGCTCTGTCTGCTGGATACCCAGGCAGAGTGGGTGTATTCATGTAAATACAGTCTGGTCCTGAAGCCTTTCCCCTCCCCAGCTAGCTGTCACGGGAGAGCTCATTCAGACCCTGCTTACATATATTATCCATAAGAGGTAACAGACGGGAACACCCACTAGGGATATTGGCCCACATAGTGTCCTGTGGCCAAGAGGGCTGACTTCCTAACAGAGGGATGCAGCTCTGTCAACAAGAGGCAGAACAAGGGCCAGGAAACACTTAGGGGACGTTTCTCCAGAGAAGCCCAGAGTCTGGAATGGGTGTGGCAGAACGCCTCTGCTCCGCAAGATCTGAGGAGCTGAGCGAGAGCTGTAGCCAGCAGCCCTGATATGAGGGTAATGGAGGAAAGAGCTGCAGGGAAGCTTCCCTTCCAGGGTCAGAGAGGACCAGGGAAGCAGCTCTTCACACCAGCCAGATGCAAAGGCCTGGTTGGAGTAGCCTGCACAGAGGGGCAAGAGTGGAAGCCATAAGAGGAGCAACAACCTGAAGAGGGAAGAAGCTTGAGAAACACCAGGCAACAGGATCCAAGGTTTGGAAAGAAGCGTTGAGCCCTGCAAAGGGCTCAAGAAAGTATGGAGTGGGGGAAAGATGTGTTACGGTTTAAGTCAATATTTAACTGTGATGTTGTTCTAATAAACCAGACCCCAAGAAGAGGTGCTATTTTACATGCCCAAGTGTCGGGGGCAGTTTTTGAGAACTCAAAAAAGGGGAACTGAGGCAGCAGCAAGGTCCAATGCCAGATCTGGTAAGACCCTGTTACACTTTGCTTTTGTTAAAACCTATTTAACAAATGTACTTTAGACTCGATTCTGACCAACAGGGAGAAGTTGGTTGCGAATCTGAAAGTGGAAGGCAATTTGGGTGAAATGATAGATGTCACGATTCTAGGAAAGGAAGGAGCGATAGCAGCAGAATAAGAACAATGGATTTAAAAAAAGCCGACTATAACAAACTCAGAGAACTGGTAGGTACGAGAACAAAATCTAAAAGGAAATAAGCATCCAGGTGAGCTGCCAGTTTCTCAAGGAGACAATATTAAAGGCACAACTGCAAACTATCCCAATGCAAAGGATAGGATGAGGCCAGTATGACTCTATCAGGAACTCTTTAATGATCTGAAAACCAAACAAGAATCCTACAAAAAGTAGAAACATGGTCAAATTGCTAAGGGCGAGTACAAAAGAAGAGCACAACCACGTAGGGACAAAATCATCAAGGGTAAGGCACAAAATGAGTTACACCTAAGCAGGAACATAAAAGGCAATAAGAAGAGGTTCTTTAAATACATTAGGAGCAAGATAATGATAATAGAAAGCATGGGTCATCTACGTAGTGGTGAAGGAGAGCTAATAACAGATGACATCAAGAAGTCTGAGGTGTTTAATGCCAATTTTGCTTTGTCTTCACTAAAAAGATTAGTGGTGACCAGATACATGACACAGGGAAAGAAAAGGTTAAGGAATATTTAGATAAATTCAGGGCCTGATGAAATCTATCCTAGGGTACTTAAGGAACTAGCTGGAGCAATCACAGAACCATTAGCAATTATCTTTGAGAACTCCTGAAGGATAGGTGTGGTCCCAGAGGCCCAGAGAAGGGCAACTGTACTACAGTACCTATCTTTAAAAGGGGGAACAAAGATGACTGGGGCCTTATAGACCAGTCAGCCTAATTTGGATACCTGGAAAGATACTGGAACAAATTATTTAAGAATCAATTTGTAAGCACCTAGAGGACAATAGGGTTATAAGGAATATAGAACATGGATTTGTCAAGAACAAATCATGCCAAACCAACCTAATTTCCTTCTTTGACAGGGTTCCTAGCCTAGTGGATAGGGGAGAAGCAATAGATGTGATATATCTTGATTTTAGTAAGACTTCTGACACATTCCCATATGACATTCTCATAAGCAAACTAGAGAAATGCGATCTAGGTGAAATTACTATAAGGTGGCTACATAACTGGTTGAAAGCTCATACTCAAAGAGTAGTTATCAATGGTTTGCTACAAACTGGGAGGGCATATCCAATGGGTCCCAAAGGGATCCAGTCCTGGGTCTGGCATTATTCAATATTTTTATTAATGACTTGGATAATGGAGTGGAGAGTATGTTTATAAAATTTGTGACTGGCACCAAACGGGGAGGGGTTGGAAGCACTTCAGAGGATAGGATTAGAATTCAAAAGGACCATGACAAGTTGGAGAATTGGTCTGAATTCAACAAGATGAAATTAAATAAAGTCCAGTGCAACGTACTTCACTTAGGGAGTAAAAAATCAAATGCACAACTACAAAGTGGGGAATAACTGGCTAGGTGGTAGTACTGCTGAAAAGGATCTGGGGGTTATAATGGATCACAAATTGAGTATGAGTCAACAATATGATGCAGTTGCAAAAAAGGCTAATCTCATTCTGAGGTGTATTAACACAAGTGTTGTATGTAAGACATGGGAGGTAATAGTCCCACTCTACACAGCTCCTGGGCAGCGGGGCCCTCCTCCGGCTGTGAGGATTGGAGCGGGCGGGGCCCCGGCTCCCCACCCCTCTGTGATGTATCACGCACTGCTGCTCTGGTTGCTCACAAGCCCCCGGGAGCAGCACACGATGCACCGACTCTTCCCCCGCCCCTTCTCCTCAAGACCCCGCCCCCACACCACCCCTTACCCCCCAGTCCCCACCCTCACACTGCATTTTCCCTGCAAGACCCCCCCCCACTCGCTCATCTCTGTTCCCTGCCCTGCCCCCCATTGATAGCCCTTGTGAGACGGCTTGCTGCTGCTGGTGGAGATGCGGATACACATAAAAGACAGTTAGCGGATCGTGGGCTGGATGCATGTTAATTCTGTCTGATGCGGATCAGATGCACATCCACATTTTTGTATCCACGCAGGGCTCTACCTATTTAGTCTTGAGAAATGAAAACTGAGAGGCGACCTGTTAGCAGTCTTCAAATACATTAAGGGCTGTTACATAAAGGACTGAGATCAATTGTTCTCCATGGCTGCTGAAGGTAGGACAACAAGTAATGGGCTTAATCTGCAGCAAGGGAGATATAGGTTAGATATTGGGAAAAACTTTCTAACTATAAGGATAGTTTAGCTCTGGAATAGGCTTCCAAGGGAGGTTGTGGAATCCCTGTCACTGGAGATTTTTAAAAACAGGCTGGGCAAACACATGTCGGGGATGGTCTAGGTTTACTTGGTCCTGCCCCAGCACAGGGGTCTGGACTCAATGACTTCTTGTAGTTCCTTCCCACTCTACTTTTCTATGAGTCTATGAAAAAAGTTAGGTTTTTTTATGTAAACGTTCTATAGCCTACCTCTTAGGTAAGAGCTCAGAAAGTTTCCTATGCACATCTGAGAGTCATCCAAAATCTCCTACAGCAAAATCAGAGAAAATAGGCCATGAAAGCAACCAGAAATGAATCTGCCTTCTTTATACATCATGAAGCGCAAAAAAGGGCACAAATGTAATTTCTTTTCCCTCGCCAGCTGATCTCTTAACACCACATCACTACAAAGGCAGTTCTTTAATATACCTCAAGTGACATTTGTCCAGGAAACTGGAACTAACACCTTCCTGTTATGGAAAGTGCCTGGGTATCTTTCCTGGCCATATGCGATCAGGACTTTCCTTTATATCTCATCTGAAAGCCTCCAGCAGCACAGTACTGTGCAGAACCCCACTAGACTTTGGCCCAGTAACGTTGCAGAGGGAAAACACATTTTCCTGCAAAATGCAGATGTCCTTTGGAGGTCACTCACCCTGGCACTGATCCTCTTTGCCTTGTGAGCTGTGACAGGATCACAGCAGCAATCTGGATGCCTGAGGCAGCAAATTCCTCAGGTTGACTATACAGGATGTAAATAAGATTTTTTGGTTGCTGTTAATGACTGCTTTCACTTCCATCAAGCTGCCCCCCGGCACCAGGCTACCAGTTTACCCACCCCAAATACATTGGTTGGAGGTAGCTAGTACTTTCAGATGCTCAACGTGCACACTTTGGATTTGCAAACACTCTCTTCTGTTCAGGCAGAAGTGGCACGCTGGCTCCTAGATCTGGTACCTGCAATATATGAAATGGCTCAGGCCCCTTATGCCGCCACTAGCAGATTTTGGCCCTAGAGTCAGCATAACTGGCCACAGAAGGATCACCACAGTGTAGAGAGAGCTGCACTAGCAGATCCTACACCATCCCTCCTGTTGCCAGCCTAAGGGGTGTGGCTAAGAGAAAGGAGGCATGGCAGGGCCCTCCTTATGCCCCTTAACCTCTGACTACTGCACTGGTCCTTTTAGGCTGCTCTAAGCTACACTAGGAGCCCAATCTGGCACACAGTTAGCACAGGGTCAGGGGGATGTAAAGGTTACCTATCAACCCCTATCTGGAGCTGTGCTGTGTACTCCACCATTGCTAAGGATCTGGGTCAGTATTTCTTTTCAGGTGAATTACAGCCAGGTTTGAAATTCGGCTCAGCAGCTAGAGAATTACTATTTAGTATGTACAGCTATATACAAATATATAATTGGTAGAAAAATGCATAAGGAGAACACTTAGAAACATAAAAAGTAAAAGCAATGCTGTTACATTTCGATCTCTCTAGTCCTTAAAGGCTGAAAACAAACATTACAGCAATCATTCTCCCTCCTGAGCATAATTAGAAAGCAGACAGGCAAGAGGCAGGATCTGGAGTGCAGTTAACATGCTAATAGCACTGATGGACTCTTCAAACTGCCATGCACAGGCAGGTCAGCTTTTTAAATTCACGGCTATGTGCTGACAAGATTGGGTGATCTATGCATTTCTTCTCTTCACCCTGTTTACTTACGAAATATCTCACAGGTCCACGTACAACAAGTGGCAACATAACAGTGTCCTCTCTCAGCTATGTGCCTTCAAGATCCCATGATGTCTGAGTTTAAGGTTATCTATTGATCATCACTTTGTCAGTACACAGAACATGTTAATTGTGCATCTCCCTGCTGGGCAGTAGAACAGGGCTGGCATCACATGGTGACTCAGCTTTTTGTTTTGAAATGTAAATTTGAGTACATTTCCCCAACTGCGTACATCAACACCTCCTAAGATGCCCACTCTGGCTCTCTGAAATAATTTGGAATTGGATTCGGCCCCAGATCACAAGATCACCACAAGCTGGTCTCCCCACAGTAGGAGATCCACATAAGGATTTACTCATTATTTCACAGAGCTCAGTCATGCTCATCTTGCTCTTCTTCTCTGTAAGCTAAATAGCCCTGAATTTTAGATCCTTTCATCCCATGTAAACCCTCCCACCACACAAGGTGGCTAAGCAGGGGTGGCATGTGTAACTGACAAGATGGGTGCAACATAGGGAATGGCTGTTTTGTGTATAATTTCTTATTCCCTACACCTGATACTGGTTATGGGTTAGTGAGAAAATGCTGAACCTGTTTATAACCCCTCAGAATTGTGTGTTTTAAATTATTGCCAAGGGTTTTGTTTTTAATGTAGAATTTCTCATTGATTTCAGCTTAGCCAGATTTTTTTTAAGTTCTGAACATTTTAGTCTGCCAATTAAGTATTGGTGAGATTAATTTAGTATAGCTCTCAGAGAGCAAGCGCATAGGTCAACAATATTATGATCACATTCTGTTCTACTTAACATGTTAATACTCACTACAGTTACCGAGCAACAATAGAATCATTTTAACATGAGCTTTAAAACATATTCAAGGTTTAACTTACTATGACGTTGAAGTAAGTAGGAAAAAAAAGAACATAAACATATCCATTAGTCAAAATCAAACCCTAGATACATAAACAGAGAGGGCCACATGACATAAACAGGTCATCTAGTATCAGTGTTTGTCATTAACTATGACCCAGAATGGGGAAAAAAAGGACACAATGATTAATATTAAGATAATGTGTGTGGGATGGTTGAGTGGCACATGACCTTAGTGGTGGTAGGGATGAAAAGCCTTTTTCCTCTAGGTCAAAAGCCAACACATTGTTGCTTTTGCTTTCACTGCCTGTTTAGCAGTGCTGTCAAGAGTGAAGAGAAGCAGAGTGAAACTGACAAATACTGGCCAGTTTCATTCTGCTGCTCCTGCTGGATCATGGGGAAAATGTTTTGTGCAGCTGTTCAAGCATAGGAATAATGCTCTAGTTGCTGTTGGGGGTGCTCTAGGAATAGAAAGGTGAGATCAATTACCCTATTTATTTTAATGTTAGGAAAATTATAGACAAAAGACCCTCAGTTACACTTATGAAACCCCATTGGCTTAGCTTAGGTTGCATGGGTATAATGAGGGTATCACTAGACTAAAGTATTCATAACTATGCTGGTTAATGGCAAAACAAGGGGGATATGGCAAAATCCAAATGTCTTCAGTATGCTTCTCTCTAACTCATGTCAAAATTTAACCCAGCTAGGAGTCAATCAGGAAAGTCAGTTATCCTTACAGTACATTGAAGTAATGAAAAACAGTAACTACAGCAGAAGGTCATCCCCAACCATATAGGATGGGTTTAATGAATTTAGAGTCAGGAGGAGGATGGTGACAGTTGGCTATTAAATATGTTTCACTACTTTGGATACAAATAAATAGGGCCCTACCAAATTCACGGTCCATTTTGGTTAATTTCACAGTCATAGCATTTTAAAAATAATAAATTTCATAATTTCAGATATTTAAATCTGAAATTTTAGTGTTGTAACTGTAGGGGTCCTGACCCAAAAGGGAGTGGGGGGGGGGTATCACAAGGTTATTGTAGGGGGGTCATGGTATTGCCACCTTTACTGCTGCGCCGCTGCTGGTGACAGTGCTGCCTTCATAGTTGGATGGCCAGAGAGTGGCGGCTGCTGGCTGGGAGCCCAGCTCTGAAGGCAGCACTGCCACCAGCAGCAGCGCAGAAGTAGGAATGGCATGGTATGGTATTGCCACTCTTAATACCGCGCTGCTGCTTTCAGAGCTGGGCCCTTGGCCAGCAGCTGCCGCTCTTCACCCACCCAGCTCTGAAGGCAGTGCAGAAGTAAGGATGGCAATACTGCATTTTGGGTCAGGGCCACCAGTTTGAGAAACGCTGGGCTCCCCCAGGAAATCTCTATAGTATAGAGCAGCGGTTCTCGAACTATGGGTCAGGACCCCAAAGTGGATTGCAACCCCATTTTAATGGGATCGCCAGGGCTGGTGTTAGACTTGCTGAGGCCCGGGCCCAAAGCCGAAGCCCGAGAGCTTCAGATCTGGGTGACAGGGCCCAGGGTTACAGGCCTCCCACCTAAGGCTTCAGCTTTGGCCTCTTTCCGCCCCCCACCCCACCCCCTGGGGCAGCTGGGCTTGGGTAGACTCAGGCTTCGATTCCCCCATCCTGGGGTTGTATAGTAATTTTTGTTGTCAGAAGGGGGTTCAAATGCAATGAAGTTTGAGAACTCCTGGATTAGGGGTATGGAACAGCTTCCATAGGAGGAGAGATTAAAAAGACTGGGACTGTTCAGGTTGGAAAAGAGAACTAAGGGGGGATATGATAGAAGTCTATAAAATCATGACTGGTGTGGAGAAAATGAATAAGGAAGTGTTATTTACCCCTTCATATAACACAAGAACCAGAGGTCACCCAATGAAAGTAATATGCAGCAGGTTTAAAACAAACCAAAGGAAGTACTTCTTTACACAATACACAGTCAACCTGTGGAACTCATTGCCAGGGGATGTTGTGAAAGCCAAAAGTATAAGTGGGTTCAAAAAAGAACTGGATAGTTTCATGGAGCATAGGTACATCAATGGCTATTAGCCACTATGGTCAGGGATGCAAACCTATGGTCTGGGTGTCCCTAAGCCTCTGACTGCCAGAAGTTGGGACTGGACGACAGGGGATGGCTCATTCTTTGTTTTAACAATGACAATTGTTAAAAAAAATATTTTTTAAAGCACATATTTAGGAGAAATATTTCCCATGTTTAATTGTGAGACCTGTCTATCAAGTGTCAAATATGCCTGTGATTAGCTGTAGAGAAACCACTGCTGTACTGTTTGCCAATGTCACCAGGAAACCCACAACTCATCCATCACTTTGTACTTCCATCCAAGGATCTCAGTATGCTTTACGAACACCCTTGAGTTAAGCCTTGCAGTTCTTACCTATGAGGTTGGAAAGCATCATCCTCATTGTACAGACACTGAAACTGAGGCTATGGCTACATTAGAGAGCTTACAGGCTGGGCTGCTACAAGCTGTTTAGTGGAACCACTCTGAGCTGGGAGAGATCTCGCTCACTGACACAGTACTGTCCACACCGGCATGTAGGTTTGTGTCACTTATGTCACTCGGGGGAGGCTTATTCACAGCTCTGAGTGACCAAGTTATACCGACATAAAGGATAGTACAGTAACTCCTCACTTAACGTCATCCCAGTTAATGTTGTTTCGTTGTTACATTGCTGATCAATTAGGGAACATGCTCGTTTAAAGTTGCACAATGCTCCCTTATAACATTGTTTGGCAACCGCCTGCTTTGTCCACTGCTTGCAGGAAGAGCAGCCTATTGGAGCTAGCTGGTGGGGGCTTGGAACCAGGGTGGACCGGCAGCCCCCCTATCAGTTCCCCTAAGTTCACTGTGCAGCAGCTGCCTAGCAGACTATCAATTGCCAGGCAGTTCAGCTGTCCCTCCCCACACTGCCATTTGCTGCTCCTGCCCTCTGTCTTGGAGCTGCTCCCGGGAGCCTCCTGATTGCTGTGCAGGGGAGAAGAGGGGTGGTCATGTCAGGGTGTCCCCCTCCCCCCGCTCCTGCACCTCATATCCACAGAGCAGGGGGGAGAGTCGACAGGGTTCAGGATGGAGGGAGCTTGCTGGCAGCAGCTGCTGTCTCAACTTGCTGATCTACTAAAAAGCCAGTGTACTTAGAATGGGGTTAGTGTACTTAAAGGGGCAATGCGCGTCTCTCTCTCTCACACACACCATGTGTCTGTCTCTGTCTCTCCCTCCCCCCCCCACACACAGACGGTGTGTGTCTCTGTCTTTCTCATACACAGGATGTGTGTCTCTGTCTCTCTCTGCCATGTGTCTCCTCCCTCCATTCATGCTGCGTTGTACAGTGTGAGGCTACATTAACAACAATGTGTTAACCCTTGAGGGCTCAGCCAAGTGCTAGTTCACCATTTAGCAGTAAGGCATTCCCTAGGAAATATCCCACCCTCTGACTCCACCACCTCAACCAAGCTTCACAATTATCATCGCTGTGTACAGTGTTAAATTGTTTGTTTAAAATTTATACTGTGTATATTTGTGTGTGTGTGTGTATATATATATATATGTCTTTTGTCTGGCGAAAAAAATTTCCCTGGAACCTAACCCCCCCCATTTACATTAATTCTTATGGTGAAATTGGATTCGTTTAACATCATTTGCTTAAAGTAGTATTTTTCAGGAATATAACTACAACGTTAAGCAAGGAGTTACTTTATAGACATGGGGTTCTCAAACTTCACTGCACTGCAACCCCCTTCTGACAGCAAAAATTACTACAGGACCCCAGGAGGGGGCACCAAAGCCTGAGCCTGCCCAAGCCCCGCTGCCCCGGGCAAGGGGGCCAAATCCAAAGCCCGAGGACTTCAGCCCCAGGCAGGGGGGCCTGTAACCTGAGCCCTGTCACCCAGGGTTGAAGCCCTTGGGCTAGGGCTTTGGCCCCAGGCAGTAGGATAGGGTCGCCAGGGCTGGAGCCCAATTAAAACTGAGTCATGACCCATTTCTGGGTCCTGACCCACAGTTTGAGAATCGCTGCCCTAATCTTTTCTGTTGCCCTTCTCTATACCTTTTCTAATTCTAAAATAACTTTTTTTAAATGAGGTGACCAGAATTGCATACAATATTCAAAGTGTGAGTGTAGCATGGATTTATATAGCGATATTTTCTGTGTTCTTATCTATCCCTTTCCTAATGATTCCTAACATTCTGTTAGCTTTTTTGACTGCCACTGCACATTGAACAGATGTTTTCAGAGAACTATCCATGATGACCACAAGACCTTTCTTGAAAAGTTAAAAGCAAATTTAGACCCCATTAGTTTGTATGTATAGTTGGGATTATGTGTTCCAATGTGCATTACTTTGCATTTATCAACACTGAGTTTCATCTGCCATTTTTTTGCCCAGTCACCCAGTTTTGTGACATCCCTTTGAAACTCTTCACAGTCTGCTTTGGACTTAACTATCTTGAGTAATTTTATACTATCTGCAAATTTTGCCACCTGTTTATCCCTTTTTCCAGATCATTTATGAATATGTTGAACAGCACTTGTCCCCATACGGATTCTTGTGGAACTCCACTATTTACCTCTCTTCATTCTGAAAACTGACCATTTATTCCTACCCTTTGTTTCCTGTCTTTTAACCAGTTACTGATCCATGACAGGACCTTCTCTCTTATCCCATGACTGCTTACTTTGCTTAAGAACCTTTGGTGAGGGACCTTGTCAAAGGCTTTCTGAAAGTTCAAGTACACTATATCCACCAGATTGCCCTTGTCCACATGTTTGTTGATCCTCTCGAAGAATTCTAATAGATTAGTGAGGCATGATTTCCCTTTACAAAAGCCGTGCTGACTCTTCCCCAACAAATCGTGTTTATCTCCATGTCTGATAATTCTGTTCATTACTATAGTTTCAAACAATTTGCCTGGTACTGAAGTTAGGCTTACTGGCCTGTAATTGCCAGGGTTGCCTCTGGAGCCTTTTTTAAAAAATCGACATTACATTAGCTACCTTCCAGTCATCTGGTACAGAGGCTGATTTAAGTGAGAGTTACATACCAGTTAGTTCTTCAATTTCAAATTTGAGTTCCTTCAGAGCTGTTGGGTGAATGCCATCTGGTCTTGGGGACTTATTACTGTTTATCAATTTATTACAAAACCTCCTCTACTGGCACCTCAATCTGATTGATTGGAAGGCTTCCTGCTTAAACATTTTGTTGCTGTTAGTTTTTCTCTTTTACGGTTAATTCCCTCTAGAGTACCTGGCATTGGCCACTGGTGGAAGACAGGATACTGGGCTAGATGGACCATTGGTCTGACCCCATATGGCCATTCTTATCTAGAGAGGACAATGGAAGTATGAGCAGGGATGTTCCATGGGACAGCTGTTATCAATGCAAAACTACCAGTAAGTGTGCTGCCCACTCACCTCTTACTTCATACATCACAACTTTCTCTCAAGAACCCACGCTCCTCTCTGAATCCACAAGTGGAAAGAGCCTAAGCTTGCAAAATGGATGAGATCTACCTATGTGGCATTCACCTCCTTTCTCCAGTCCTCATGGAAACCCCTTTATGGCAGGATTGGGACTTCAGGAGGGAAAGTACTGAGTTCCTCTGGATTCTCCCATCCAAACCTACAGAGAAGCTGCACAAGTTAACACAGCTTCAGACTATATTTATTCTGTTATTTTCTGGAAATCCCCTTTGACAGAAGATGCGTTAATTAGGAGAGGAGAGAATGGGCCCTTCATTATTTATTATTAATGCTCTTCCTTGAATTATCTGGTTGGACTCTGACCTTGCTCTACCATTCATGTCTCTCTTTGCCCATCTTCCTCACTCTCAACTCTGTTCCTGAAATTCTCCACTGTTTCCCAGCAACAACATGAACTTTTCAATAAAAGTAAATACAATTAATAAACTAATATTTGCACTGCAGTGACTTCAACCCAAGTTAAGTGAGAATTTGTAGAGCTCCTTACTTGCATGAACTGTTTCATTCACTTCTGTTTCTCATATTTATGTGATGCGGTCCTCACACATGCGTTTATTTTCTCCAGTTTGTAACATGAGTCCAGTTAATCCAGCCATTCCTTTGTGTGGGAGGGACGGCTGCATTTTGTTCCTTAGTTTCAAAGCTGTGAGCAAGAATAATCTGTGACATATTCCAACTGGAATGTCTTTTTTTAAAAGGAGTTTTTGGCAACATTCCCAACACAGCAAGTGCAGAATCAGGATCTGATTTCACTTCTAGTGCTGGAAATATGCACTCGAAAATTTTTCTTCAACAGCTATTATGGAGAGATGGCAGCAAGAGTTAAGGTTTAACTAGTTTTCTGTTATAGTTTGATTTTTCTCACACACACACACACACACACACACACACACACACACACACACACACACACACACACACACACACACACACACACACACTTTTGCCAAAGATAAACTAACCGGCCTGAAATTTCTAATCTGTTTTTCTTTACCAGAGGTGATTTTTTTTTAAATGTTTGAGGGTAGTTAGACAATGTGTTTATCAGATATGAAAGTCCATAAACATTATATATTTTGGAATTTTTTCCTACCACTTTTGTACCAGTTTCATCACTCCAAAATCTCCAGATGTGGGTTTTGTATTGTCCTGCCTGAGGAATAAGATTAGTACAACAATAGTATTTTGTGCAAGTTTGCTAGAATAAATTTTGGATTTATTTGCTACATTTGATCCAATCCAATGAGAAGTTCAGGCAGTTTGTAAAAGTCTGCAAATAGTATTGGATGTGCTTCAGAAAAATTGCAGCCACAGATTGCCTGTGTCAGAGCTCTAACAGAGCTGGCCAGGTATTTTGGAATTTGACATGTTTGTAGATGAAAGCACCACAAAACTGATGTGAGGATCCTGCTACTGTTGTGGAACTTGCTACTTGGAATCCCTGTGGTAGTTATAAACCCTAGATGGACTCCTGACAAGATTATAAACCTGCAAGGACCCATGAGGGGGTGTGCACTACAATAATAGTTCACAAATGTAAAGAGAAATACATTCCAATCCCAGCTTCCAGAAATGCTAACACACAAAAGAGTTATAGAACCATTCATAAAATGGGTTTTAAAGAGCCCAAAGAGATTTCCAGATCAAAAAAATCTGAGAAACTGGAATTAAATTTGTAAATATGTATCAACAACTTTGGAGGAAAACTTAACAGAGTATCGTTAAGAAATCAGAAAGCTAGGAAATTCAAAGTTAAAGATACTCTTAAACCCTCTTCACCTAAAAGCTAAACATTTGGTAATATGGAAATACAAGTGAACGTAGCCTTATGTCTGCCTCTTCCTCACCATGTCCTAAGACCAATTCTTCTCTCAGTAACCCCAATGCAATTCAGGAGGCAGTCCAATGAAGTCAGTAGAGTTACACAGTCATAAAGCTCATGCAGATGAGAGCAGAATGCTCTGTGTAAGGTAGATGCTAATGTATAAATAGCTCAGCACAGCAACCACTAGCTAACAATAATATACCATGGAAATTTGGAGACACACCTTTTCACATTGGCCATGGAGAGCGAGAAGCCCTTGTCCTGTAGCTGCAGACATCTTAAATTGGGTCTACCATGGTTTAAACAAGTTGGTATGCGTAGCTGAATCGTGAGAGCATACGGGCTTTTCTATAGCCACAGGCCAGCTGGACTTGTTTACAGTGGAATAAAAACTATTTATTAAGATTGAGATCCTAATGAGCAATCACCCTGTTTCACATACTTTGCCATGACCTGTCACAATTGATTACTTTCTCAATATAAAGATGTATTAAAAGTGAAAGAAGCAGCAGCAATACAGCAGGAAAGGAAAAATGATTACTAAACAAATAAGTGACTGAGTCAAAGGGTTTTATTTGAATACGTCAGGCACTTGAGTCTCTGTCAGTGCTAAAGGCAAGCAGAACTGGAATAGTTTTCTTTTGAGACTATTCACTCTACCATTTGAATATAAACATTAGATAAGCTCTACTCCATTGCAGGATGATTATTTCGCCTTTGTTCTGCCAGAATCTTTTTGGCTAAACAGACACACGTAAAGAGCAAATTCAGATGGCATACAATGGAAGCCTGCTTGCAACCATAACTATACAGTCATGACTCTGGCCCCACGATGAGCTTGTCATGATTGCAAAACTTCCTTTTAAATAAGACCTATAATAAGCCCTAGAGCTCAAAGACTTAACAAACAGGCTTGGATGAAGGTATTAATCAAAATAAGATGAAAATCTGTGTTCTGTTCACAGCACACACACAGAAGTTAGCTAAAACCATAAATACTCTTGCCAGAAGGCTGTAATGTAACACTACTTTATTTCTTAGAATTCAGAACAATAATGCACAAAAACCCCAAAGCAGAGATACACAAAGCAAGCTGCTCCCTAAAACAGAGAGGCACAACTCAGCCCACTTTACTCTAGACTCTGTCTCTGCAAACTGACTGCTGCTAGGCCCAAATTGCATGTTTCCTTAGGCCTGTTCACTGGGGGGGGGGGGGGGGGGAGGGGAAATCGATCTAAGTTACGCAACTTCAGCTATGTGAATAACGTAGCTGAAGTCAACGTACTTAGATCTATTCACCACGGTGTCTTCACTGCGGTGAGTCGACTGCTGCCGCTCCCCTGTCGACTCTGCCTGCGCCTCCCACGGCGGTGGAGTACAGGAGTCAACGGGAGAGCACTCGGGGGTCAATTTATCACATCTAGACTAGACGCGATAAATCAACCCCCGCTGGATCGATCGCTGCCCGCTGATCCAGGGCGTAGCATAGACATACTCTTACAGAGCACCTAGCCTGCAAGTAGGACCAGGAAACCCCCACTGAAATTTAAAGTGACAGATTACAATTTTAGCACAGTTTTTAGTACACCACAATCTGCTTCTCCATAGTCTGGATTGAATGATGACATTCTGGGAACTTTTTTCCATATTTTTGGTGTGTGAACTTAGCTCTGGTAAAAGGTGCTGGCCTATGTGAAGCTCATGAAAGCAGTGGAGCTCCAAAGGCAACTCCCTCACAACGTGGGGAAAGGAGCACAAAAACAGGGGGCTCAACTAACTGACAGGACAAATATTGAGAAAATAGACCCCGGAACGGGGTTAAAGGGTCAAAACAAGGGATCCAGAAGGGGACATCCAGGAAGGAACCCCAGACAGAGCCCACAGCTCCAAGCAAGTATCAAGGCAGGTAAAGTCAAACTGATTCCTCTGCTTCTAGTCTGGATACTGAACAGTTTGTAATCTTGATTAGTGTCAGAGCACCCTAATAAACTAGAGAACTGAACTGGTGGGACAGTCTCAATAGGACAGTGTATCTACAGTAACCATGCTGCTTAGGTTGTAGTTTTGCCATATATCCTCATTTGTGCTGTACTGCTCTACACTACACTGCTGCGGTTGCACTGGGTATCTATTCCACAGTTTCCAGCACAACTACAGGGTGTGATGCAGTGGCTTGTGGGAGATTTCAAAAGGCTTTCTGGGAACCCAGCAGCAGCTTTTTTGCCACCCCCAAGCGGAGAAAAAAAAAAAAAGCCGATCGGTGGTACTTCAGTGGCAGCTCGATCACGCCGCTTCATTCTTTTGCGGAAATTCGGTGGCAGGTCCTTCGATCCCTCTCTTACTCTTCGGCGGCAGTTCGGCGGCAGCTCAAAGAGGAGGAGAGGGACTGAGGGACCCACCGCCGAATTGCCACCAAAGACCCGGACGTGCCACTCCCCTTTCCATTGGTCGCCCCACGCACCTGTTTGGTTTGCTGGTGCCTGGAGCCGGCTCTGCCCCACAGAAATGTGGAACGTCAAGCTCCCATGGGCTCCTTGAAAATGTCTCTAAGTCCTTGTGACTAGGTAAGAGGCTTTACACCACTTTTGTGCTCCCACAAACCTGGGCCAACTATGTGCCAGTCCAATTATCCAGTCAATGCCCCTTTTACTCCAGTCGTGGCCCCATACTGCTATGGGAAGGAGGGGTGTCACAAGAGCTGCTATGCTAGCTCTGTACCACTGGAGGACCCCAGTATAGTGGAGAGATCCTCCTATAGTTGGCTACAACAGATTTTAGCTGCTTTGCCAAAGAGTTTATTGATGGCTTTAACCCTAATGACTAAGGATATGATTTCGTCACAGATTCCATGATTTTAATGGACCTCCCTGACTTCTTCAGTTTCAGCCGCCGTGGCAGGGCTCCAGGCTGTCAGCCCATCCCACCCAGCAGTCAGGCCCCACCCCCACATTAACAGATAGGTCGCAGGCTTCCGTGAATTTTTGTTTATTGCCCACGACCTGTCCGTGACTTTTACTAAAAATAACCGTGACAAAATCTTAACTTTACTAAAGTCTCATACAAAAGTTGGAGTGGCTGCCACTGTTTTAATCTGCAGCTCAGAATGCATTTTAAAGAGTTAAGGAAATCCCATAAGCCTCCTCTCACCTAAAAGCAGATATTTTTTATAGATTCAAGATCAGAAGGGACCACTCTGATCATCTGCTTTGCCCTCCTATATACACAAGCCATTGAATTGTCCACAGAAGCTGGAGTAAAGCATGTCTTTTAGAAAAAGATGTCTTTGGATTTTGTCCTTAGAAATAAATGGTGTTGACCATTAAAACACTCTCTAGCATGAAGTCTCCATATTTACCAAACAGTCTGGGAACTGGGCAAAAAGTCTTGATAACATTCCAATAAAAACATTTACACACAGCAATGTAATGTGGTTCTTGCCATTTTCACAACCCTTGGTGCCAGGAACCTGCCTTCAGCACAAAGATCCTTTCCCCAAAATTACTATTTCCATTGGCATCCATTCTTTATTAGCCATCATTCATCATAACACAAACGGACACATGTCTGGATGTTTATTGAAAATAATTGTACTTCAGTAGTGCCTAGAGACCAGAAGCCCACTGTGCTAACATACATGCTGTACAAACATATAACAGAGACAATGCCTGCCCTGAAGAGCTTACCACCTCTGTGTAAGACTATAGACAATAGATGGATCAAATAGACAGATGGGAGAGACCAGGGAAACAATGAGATGATACTGATCAGAATGAAAAAGAGTAGTCACAGCAAACCACCTGCCTTGCCATTGTTGATTTTTTTGTGGTCCTCACAGCAAAGAAGGGTTTTAAGGAGTACTCTGAAAGAAGGCATGGGGGTGGTTTTGCAGCTATCTGCAGGGAGCTCCTCCCATGCATAAGGGGGTAGCATGGGAGAAGGCACCAAGGTACATGAAGGACACATTAAAAAATGGACACTCACGACTGGCATCATGGAATCTTCCCAACAAAGTGTAAATATTAATTAGTGGGAGTAAATTAGATCATGTAATACAGTTCTACTAAGGACCTAAGGGATCTGTTCTCATCTTGCTATCCAGGGATTTATGCATGTAAAGTCCTGTGCATCAAGACACTTGTAAATTGCTTTGTGTTTCAAGCAAGTGTCTTGCGAGTCCAAGGTCAGTCTTCTTTGACATTCTGTTCCCCTCACCATGATACAATGGGCCAGATTCTCTACTGAAATAGGCCCCTTTGCAAGGCTCAGGCAGAACAAAGGAGATTGAATCTGGCTCTAAATTGCCAGCAGGAAATTCTCCTGGCATAGAAGAACTCCCCACTAGCATAAAGCTGGTGGGAGCCCTATGCCAGCTACTCTCCAAGCCCATCACCAGCAAAGGAATGTTTTAGAAGAAGGGAGGGAGCATGCTGGAGTGGTGCTTTGCTACATCCATCCTCTAGGAGACTCAATACCACTGGTGTAAATGACTGCAGCTCCGCAAACTCTCATTAGGACAAGAGCAGACCAGCCTTCAAGCTCAGGGAGCCATAACCACCTTCCTGACCCACCCATGCGCCACCCCCTCACATCTCCTCCCCATCCCCCTGCATGCTGAACAGACATCAAATGGTGTAGAACCAGCTCTAGAGCAGTCAATGATTCTTCAGCTCAACATTCCTGGTAGCTTTAGGTCCCTGGCTCTGCTGGAATGGAGTAAAGGTGACTTAGCATGAGCCAGGATACAGCCCACTGTATTCATTTTAATCTAATAATCAGCTGGTAAAGGCCACTGCAAAACTGTGTGGTTAAAATGCCCCTTCCCACAAGAGCTATAGTGTCACCTGCACAATACACATGGTCATTTATGCTGTGAGGGCCAGAAGCCTTAGTCTCGCTCTTGAATTCAGCAAAACTCTGGCGAGATCAAATATGTCACTACTACATGAGACACAAAACCAAGGGTCTGACCATTTATGGTCATTAAATGCTTTAGGGCACACTATGCAGTGGTGGGGGTGTTAATCCCAAAGTTCTGCCAAATTACAGGTCCAGTAATTGGATGTTGCTTTTTCAACTTCCTCCTGCAGTTTCAGTGGAATGCATTTTCAGCTGTGTTCTTTACTTTCTGTCTCGACTGCTGTGTGGTTCTGCTGAGCAACATTAAACAGCTGCTGAGTTCCATGCCAGAGGTGGAACCGTTTCAGTTGTGGGTGAACTGATCCATTTCTATCCCTTAATCTTCCTCACAGACATATGGATCCAGTAGGCAAAGGTTATACATCATGTGACAATTTTTCAGCAAATGGAGGGAATTACTGATTAACTTAGCAGAGGCTGTTGTTGGAAGAGGAGATGTCAATGGAGCTGTTTGAGAACTATTTTGAGCCAACAATGACCATCGCATTTGCCCACAGAGTAACTGCACTATCAGCATCACTCAGTACACTGCAAAGCAACTTTGGATACCTGGAGAAGGAAGGATGTTACACACAAATAAATTCTAGTCTAAAATAGAGACAATACAATCCTGACTGGCTGGCACAGTTTTCTATGGGACAACTCAGCTAGAAGGCACACTATATTGCAGTGAGGAGACGATGACAGAGAGAACAGACAGAGAGACTATGACAGATGTTAGCCATGTTGCTTAATGCAAGACAGGAGGGTGCTCAGACGCTGTGGGGATGAGGCCAGTTTAATAACCTACGCAGGACAAAATGCCTTTAAAAATTCAGCAAAACTTTACATTCCGACTGGTGCATTTCAGGACGGGAAACAATTTCTTACTCTGGTTCAGATTTGACTTAGGGTTTACTACATGCTTCAGCTGAGGCATGTAGGTAAGACATGTCAGGAGGCGTTTTACCTTTCAATTAATGGCATGATCGTGACAAACTGTATTTAAAAGCCATAAAATATGGGGGGTGGTAGTTATTTAACACGCATGTAATTGCTCAAGTAGGGTGTTAAAAAAATGAAAAATAATAGTATTAATAAACAGCCTGATTGAGAAGAATTCCAAAGGTGCATTACAAATGAGTTCCGTGGACAGGAATCACTTCCCTTGTCAATGAAACACAGCCACCTTTGGAATGGAAAGTGACAGCTGTCCAACTGTGCACAGCAGCACTTCGCAGCAGTTTGAGACAGGAAGTGAAGAATACCAAAGCCAGCTGAAACACAATATGCTTTTTCCTCCTTGCATAGTCTCTAAAAAAGCTCCATGGTCTATTAGGGCCTGATCCAAACCTTCTAAAGCAGGAGGAAGACTCCCATTGAGACCACTGGGCTATGGATCAGGCACCTCTTTCAGCATGTCATTCAGATGTCATTCAGCACGTCTTTAGTAAAAGTGCATCTGTTTCCTGTGTTGTACTTCACTTTGCAGATATAAAATGATCTGTATTATTACTGATTCTTGCTATCAGGAAGTCCAAATTCTAGGCTACTGTAGTGACTAATGCGCGCAGTAATTTCAATTTTCTAATGAATTTTCCAAAAGCATTAGCAAGAAATTTATATTTCAGAGATCTCATGTGGAGTAGTATGCCTACTTTACCTGCTTGTGGGGTTCCTACCACAATGGAGCTCTGATCTCAACTGGGGACTACTGCAATACACATGTGAAAGAACAACAACTATAATTCAGCGTAAATTGATGCATCAAATGCTATAGGGATAGAAGGGCATGTTGTAGCAGGAAAACAACTGACAGGAGGATATAAAAAGTGTAAATTAATTGCCCTAAGGCCAAATTCTGCTTCCAGTTACATATGTTTAGTAAATCTGAGTTACTCCAGATTTACCTGGATTTAGCTCTGAGTAGAACTGACTGCTTAGCTCTTCCTGCCAGACCCTCTCCTTCCACCCTTTCTGAATGTAAGTTACCCCAGTTTACACTGATTTACCATTGTGTAATTTAGCTGTCTATTTACATCCTCTCTGTATTTGGCCTTATACTTCTCTAGTAACTAGTACAGTTATGCAAAATAAACATGTTTACATAAATGGTCATGATAACTCTCATAAACTCCTATATTTCACACACCATAGTATGCATTTTAAACTGGCTTCCTAATGCACTTATGAATATCACTACTAAAGCTCCCCACACACCAATCACAACATTGTTTCCATAGTAACTACTATACTTCAAAAAGGAAAAACCAGAGGGAGATTTAAAAAAAGGTCAAACCTCAAAGAAGTAGCATAAACAAACGATGAGCTGGTGTTAGAGGAGCTAGAAAGTGCTCAGCACTTACTCAGGAAAAACTTTTGGGCACGATCCAATGTCCACTGAAGCCAATGGGGATTTTTCTGTTAACTTTAATGGACATTGGATCAGGGTCCTTAAGAGTAATGTGATCATGCCAGCCACATGGTGGTAACTTTGAATTGCATCTCTGCACTCACTTGGCTAGAGAAACTTCAAATGAAAATTTTCAGCTGGTCCCTTATGGATCTAATTAAGTTTTGGAACCAGGCAGCAGATCCACTGGTCCCTAGTGTTACTGACCAACCCACTGAAACTAGCAGAGGCCCGTAGAAACCAGCAGAGATCAGCTGAAGGATTCTAAGAGTTTACTGGAATTTCCACTAGAATATTCATAGTCATGAATTTCAAATATAAATATGTTGACCACATCTTTTCTGGTGATACAGTATCTAGCTGTGCTGCATAAATCAGTGACTGATGACTTTATGGAATTTTGGGTAAACACACAGAAAGCTCTGTTGCCTTCCGCTAAAGAAGTCACTACCTCCTGGGAGTGGATGGGTCATTACACAAAGTAAAACTATTTCCCCATGCTAATTTTATCCCTACTGTTACTCACACTTTCTTGTCAACTGTTGGAAATGGGCCATCCTGATTATCACTACAAAAGTTTTTTTTCTCCTGTTGATAATCGCCCATCTTAATTGATTAGTCTCGTTATAGTTGGTATGGCAACACCCATTTTTTCATGTTCTCTGTGTATATATATCTTTCTACTGTATTTTCCACTGCATGCATCTGATGAAGTGGGTTTTAGCCCACGAAAGCTTATGCTCAAATAAATTTGTTAGTCTCTAAGGTGCCACAAGTACTCCTCGTTCTTTTTCTTGATACAGACTAACACTGCTACCACTCTGAAACCTACCTCCTCTCAGTGGCAAAGTACTTGTCCTGCATCTGGAAGACCCATGTGATGATAATTCCTAACTACAACTATTCTCTGGACATTTGTTAATGGCACCAGGGATGGCTGATTACTTTGAGGAGTTTGTGATGGACTTGGTCTTTCATTGTTACCATAGGCGGGAAGGCACCTGATGTAATGTATTTCCTGTTTTAGCATCCATGAAGTTATCAGTGCAGGGTAATAGTTCTGTCCCAAAAAAGGGCCTTCAGTTTACTGTTTGCCGTATAAATTGCCATTAAATATAGAAAATAAAAATGAAGCCACTGCAAATGTTTACCAGGATGACATTAAAATAGGGTTAAGAAGCCGTTAAAAATGTCAGTATTATAATTTTGTTTTTAAAATGAATTTGACTTCTCTATTCCCACTAAGTCAATGTTTCCTTGCCCGAAACCTATGGCTAGTCCGTCATGCATTCAGTTTTGTGTAAATCATTCCTAACATATAAGCAGAGCTGTTTATTGTCTAGAAGGAAATAAATGTGTAACTGGGGATTTTATTCATTACACAAGCAATGCTGCTGAATTCAGTCTGGACTAGTCACTTGGGTAAGGATTATATGCAGAATAAGGGCTGCAAGAGCAGGCTCTGGACCTAAAATTTCCATCTACCATAGAAGTTTTTCTAAAAATTGCTTGAGAAATAATCAAAATCACTCAACTGTTAAATCCCTTTCAAAAAATACCAGTTAGTGCAATTCTCAGTGACCTCAAAATAAACAAAACAGATCTAACCTAAAGGAGCTATTAGGATGTTTCATTTTGGGAAATCAGCATCGTTCAACATCACAGAGCAGCAAAAACAGGCCCAGCATCTGATCTTAAAAGGCCGGTTATAAAATACAGTTCTGAGAAAATAAAAAGTGCGTCTCCAAATTGGGCTTTGCAGGCAGGTGACGGGAAACCACCCTGTTCCCTGAATGAAAAGCTGCTGGGCTGATGATTTGCAACCAGTAAAAAGTTTGCCAATTTATAAATTGTCACAAGACTAGGAATAGTTTATGGTGATTAAGAACAGAAAACCTTGCCTTTAAATGGGGATCCCAAGAATTCATAAGATTTTCAAAATGCTCTTTAACCGTTACAGGGTTTGAACTGTATTATCCACATTAAAAACAAACAACCAAACAACGCCCCCCTCCCACCCAAGAATTCACAGGATGCTCTAATTGAGACCTCTGGCCTTTCAGACCTTTTTTCATATATTGTAACTATATATTTATATTCAAGGCCAGGACAAAAAAATTACTCATAAGTTATTTGCTCCGCTAATGCACACAAATGTTTGCGGTAAATTGACAAGGAGCTCATCTTGGTGACTGCTCCAAAAATATTGCCTTAGTCTGTGAAGCAGTACCCTGCACATCTTACATCTGGCAAGAGACAAGAGTGCAAGTGCCTTTAGCATACAATTTTGCTATATATTTACCGGATAGCAGTATATTCAATAGCGTGGGAGCATTGTGGGTTCTGATCTCAGTCACATCAGTGTAAAGCTGGAGTTAACACCATTGACCTTGGTGGAGTTAATCTATATTTACACTGAGGTTAGAACCTGGCATATTGATGATCGCTTATTTTTCATTTTGTAAAAGAAAATTATTTGAGTAACGAAAGTCTCAAAACCAAAGCAAAACTGAGTGGATTCTTACTCACAGTTAACACCGCGCACCCTGTTCTTCACAAGAACAGGGAATTTCCAGCTTGGAAATCCCCTTGCACCAACACCACGTCCGTCTTCATGAAAAGCGTGTGCACAGCCACATGCGAGAGAATTCTGACAGGCTCATCTGCTACGAACATCAGGGAGTCACTCCTTTAAACAGTTAACTTAGCTGAAAGAGCAAAAATATTTTCTGGAGTAAGAATTTTTTAAAAATATAACAATCTACAAAATAGAGATAAGGTGGGTGAGGTAATATTTATTATGGACCAACTTCTGGCAGTCAAAGGGACAAGCTTTTGATCCCAACAGGAGTTGGTCCAATAAAAGATATTACCTCACACACCTGGTCTCTCTCATATCCTATGCCCAACACAGCTACGGCAACACTGCAAACAGTCTGTAATGTTCATATTTGCCCAGCTGACAACTAAGATGTAAACACACATCTCAAGAGAAAGCCTTAATTCAAGCCATGCTCACCCTTCACCTCCTCTAAGCCCCACTGGGACATGGTTTGGGTAGGGGTTTCCACTTAACAAAGCAAGAAAAAACTAGAATTCCCCAAGGAATGCCTCAGAGTGCATCTGAACCCAGCCGTTTCCAGATTGGCAGCTCCACTGGGGCTAGTGAAAGTGGGAGCTCTAATGTAGACAAGACATAGTCATCAAAATGCTGGCACCCTGTCTACCATAGAGCTTCCACCACTGTGGTCACTGGGTAGAGCTGCACTGGTGGTGGCAGTGATAGAAAACATTAGGGCAAAGAAGCCTCCTGGAGCCATAGCACATAGTAAAATACCAGTGAGCGCAATTGACCCATTACTGCCACCAGCACCTCTAGTTCACTTTATTTCTTCTCTCTCTCTCTTTCATTTCTTATTTCCTTCGATAGTTCTAATTTTTTCTGATTTCTGTTGCATTTTGCTTACATAAAGCTTTTCTTTACCTTCCTTTTCTAATACCTGGAGAAGTGCTTCAATAGATGCTGAGAGCCACTTGCTCCTGCCTTTTTAGAGAGAATGTAGGTCCCTCCTCCACAGCTGTGATGGGGCCTTGGCAATGGAACAGGTATACTTCTGCTGCACAGGGACTGCATAATGGAAGAACAGGTTCTGCACAACAGAGCCCTACTCTGTGTAAACTCCCAGGCTGGCAAAGGGGGTGAGATATGGGTGGGATGGGGAAAAGAATTAGTGGAGGCAATAAGGTCCATAACTAAGCTAATCCTCACCCCGGGGGATGGGCATAAAGGCCCTTGGAGGTTACTCCATTTATTGGATTGGAATAACCAGTGTAAAGTAGCTCTCAGCTGCTCTGGTTCTTGGCTTCTGTCACATGCATACTCAGCACTTACCCTGATTACTCAGGATGGGTGCTGGGCTTACAATTTGGCCCTTCAAGCATTGTCATTAAGAAGACAGTGACTTGCTAAGGGTATGTCTACATTACAGGGGCTATAGTGGCACAGTTAGGGGGCTGCAGGAAGTAGCGTAGATGCTTCCTACAACAACGGAAGGCATTTTTCTGTTGATGTAGTTAATCCACCTCTCTCAGAATTCTTCTATCAACCTACCTCCAACTATAGCAGGGATTAGGCTAACCTAATATCTAACAGGGCTTGAAATTTTTCAGAGCCCTGAGTGACGTAGGTCAATCTGATTTTGAGGTGTCCACCAGGCCTACGAATGGAGAAATGCCCAGTGAGATGTTTCAAAGCTGTATTCCATGCTGTGTACATTCTGGGGGTGCAGTATTTATCTCCAGCATGAAAGCTCTCTTCTGGCTCTGCACAGCACCCCACCACAAAGAACCAGGAGAGTGCACACCTCTCACTTCCTAGGCTCAGGCAAAGCCAGGAGCACTGACCCCACGAAGGGCTGCCCTCCCAATAAATAAATCTGGAATTACAAGACACATACGCAGCCTTCACAATGCACATTCACTTAATTTTGTTCCCAATTCCTGTTCACAGTGTCTCATTTCAATATAAGGTCTCCTGGACAGGGAGTTTGCCTGCCTGCTTTTGGCCCCAATCCTGTATCGGGGTCCATTAGTGTGGATCTGGCACCTGTGTCAAGTCCCACTGAAGTCAATGGGACTCCACATGGGTGCATGGGGGTCTAATATAGGGGTTTCTAATGCATGATCAGGGCTTCTGTCTGCAAAGGTTCATACACACGTGTGGTGTTGTGAGATGGGGGGAGCCCTGTCTACTCGCATCCATCATAGAGCACTCCTTTCCTCTGCTCCATGGGACTCAGGGGTGACAGGAGCCTCCCTCACAGGGCCTACTGCTCCAGCATGTGCATGTGCCCTAAAGGCCATGCCACTAGCAACGGCTGGGGAATGAAGGGCCTCACGAGCAGAAGCAACAGTGGCAGGCTATCCTCCCTTGGCTGCCTTGAAGATTGGGATCAGCAGTAGCCAGGGCTACCTTCCTCCCTGCCCAAAGATCAGCAGCAGTAGGGCCCCTGGCTGCAGGTACTTACTTGAGCCCCTGGATCTGTAGGGACCTTTTGTGGAGCAGAGCCTCGTGCTGCTGGCAATCTGCTCCACATGCTCTCTCCTCCAGCTGCATGTCATGATGTGACCAGGTAACCCCAGAGCTGGGCATCCTTGGCACAGCCCCGCTGTGCCTTGGGGTTAATCCACCCCTGCTGCTGGATTTGAGGAGCAACATAGATGCTTGCCTTTAAGGCATCCTCTCATCTGCCCTGCCAGCTAGAATACAAACACTGAGGGGACAAAGTTCAAGAACTGAATAAGGAGGAAAACAAAACACAAGTGGAGAATGAAGAGCTGAGTGGTCCCATTTGAACTTGGCTTAGGTTCAAGTTAAACAGCTGAAAGAGAGCTTCTGATCCAATATATTAATGTTAAAAAAAGGAAGTGGAAATTATGTATTGGAATACTTATTTATAGAACCTGACATCTTAAACTCATTCTGTACATAGCAGTTCAGACCCAGAAGACTTTCCACCCCGACTTTCCATCTCAGTAGTGTTACCTTCAAGGTTTCAGTCCATTCTGTTTAAACAGCTGGAATACTGTTACAAGAAGAGTGCACAATAAAATCTTATAAATCTTGGCAAAAAAAAATCTGATTCTGTTTAGGTTTCCTGTTAGAAAACTGAGCATGTTTTGCTCATTGCAGCAGTAATAGCTCCAGTAAAGTGACACTTAAAGGCCTGCATCTGGAAGAATGAAAATGGAAAGATTTCCCAAGAAATATATTCTTTTCTGCCAGCAACAGGTCTGAGTCTGTCCAGCTTGCTTCTTTGGAATGTCTGTAGTTTTTAAGGACATTGGCTAATCTTTCTTCAGCTTTATGCTCACCACTTTTTGATCTTACTCTTCAGCATTCTTCTTTCATGTGCCAAAGAGACACACTGGAGCTCAGATTCTATTACTGTTTTTATCACTGGAAACCAGAGTAAATTAATTTATATATAACATTTTTCAGGCAAAAAACATGCTCTATTTTGTGCTAAATAAGTGATACTAAACAGTGGTCAGTGGTCCACGGACCACTTGCTGAGGGTCCACACAGAGATGGCAGGCTATATGATGCGGACTGCACCTCCTTTCTTCCCAGCTTTTTCTACATGTGTCAACACTCATCGTTACAAGGAAGAACCTGGCTGCCTGTAGAAGCAGCCACAGGAATGTTGTATGAATGTGACTGAGAGAGGAAGTGGCCCATAGCAGTGAGAATAGAAGGGTAGGGCCTCCATCAGCAAACCTCCACGTTGATGGGGAGAAAGTTACATAGCAAAGCCATTTAAAGGGCCTTTCAAAATTATGTAGAAGGGATCAGTGCTTCAGCTTTCTGTATCAATATTGTTATTTCACTGCTAGAGGACACTATATATACTCAAGTATCAGAAGGTAGCCGTGTTAGTCTGTATCCACAAAAACAACAAGGAGTCCAGTGGCACCTTAAGGACTAACAGATTTATTTGGGCATAAGCTTTCATGGGTAAAAAAACTCACTTCTTCAGATAAATCTGTTAGTCTTTAAAGTGCCACCGGACTCCTTGTTGTTTTTACTATATATACTGTGTGCTGCTGCTACACAAGGCATGAGATCCTCTGCTGTGATTCACAGAGCATTGCTGTAAAAAGTTCTAAAGCAACATTTCAGCAAATGGTACAGACGTATGTTCAGAAACTAAAATAAGGGCAGACAGGTTTTACTAATCCATTGCTCGGGGCATTTAAAACTACACTGGACAATACACTAGTAAACGTACTGGCTCCAAATCTGGCTTCTGCTGTGGTTCCTTTATGCTGTGTCTTAGGGTTGCCAGGTGTTCAGTTTTGGACCCAAATGTCTGGTCGAAAAGGAACCCTGGCGGCTCTGGTCGGAACCAGGCCATTAAAAGTCAGTCACCAGCACAGCGGGGGCCTAGGACTAAGGCAGGCTACCTACCTGCTCTGGCTCCGCGCTGCTCCTGGAAGTGGCCTCCAGGTCCCTGCGGCCCGTAGGTGGTGGCCAAGGACTGGGAGGCTCTGCGTGCTGCTCCCACTCCGAGTAACGGCTCCGCAGCTCCCATTGGCCGAGAACTGCGACCAACGGGAGCTGCAGGGGGTGGCTCCTGCGGGTGCGAAGGCAGCACGCACTGTGCAGAGCCGCCATAGGGACCAGGCAGCCGCTTCCTCGGAACCGCAGTAAGCGCCACTGGGACCCACCCCATCCCCCAGCACTCTAACCCCCTGGCCCAGCCAAAAGTCCCCTCACACACCCCAAATCTTTTATCCTGGCACCACCTCCAGCCAGAGCCCTCACACACACACACCCCGCACTCCAAGCCCCTGGCCCAGCCTGGAGCCCCCTCCTGTACTCTGAACCCCTCATCCCCCCGCAGCTGGAGCCCTCACCCCAGAGCCACACCCCCAGCCCAGAGCCTCTCCCTCACCCCAACCCCTGCCCCAGCCCCTTCCTGCACCCCAAACCCCTCATCCCCAGCCCCACCTCAAAGCCCCTCCCATACTCCAACCCCCTGACCCAGCCTGGTGAAAGTGAGTGAGGGTGGGGAAGAGTGAGCGACGGAGGGAGGTGGGGATGGAGCGAGCAGGGCGGTAGGGCCTCAGAGAAGGGGCGGGGCATGGGTGGGGCCTCAGAGAAGGGACAGGGCACAGGGTGGAGCAGGGGTGTTCAGTTTCTGTGATTTGAAAGTTGCCAACCCTACTATCTCTGCTAGCAGAAAAATGGCTGTAAAGGCTGCTGAATCATCCACCAGGAATCACTGCAGAGGAGGGGGATTTCTCAGGTGAAATAGAGCTGCTGGAATGGCTCTATGCCACATGCATCCCTGCAATGGGGGCCACCAGTGGTGAGCTGGAGCCGGTTTGCACCGGTTTGCAAGAACCGGTTGCTAAAATTAGACGCCGGTGGACAACCGGCTGTTAAAGGGCCAGGCGGGTGGGCAAACAACTCTGGCCCGAGGGCCACATCTGGCCTGCGGGACTGTCCTGTCCCCCACCTGAGCTCTCAGGAGTCCCGGCTAGAACCTCCCCCGGCCCCTCTCTCGCTTCCCCCCTCTCCCGCAGAGCCGCCGCCAGCAAGGTGGGGGGGGCAATTTGCCCCAGGCCCCACAGGAGCCCCCACGAGAATCTGAGGCTCCCCCCAGCCCACCTCCGCCTTCCCCCCTACCCAGCCCCCTGACCGCCCTCCAGAACCGCTGCCCCATCCAACCCCCCCGTCCCCGGGACTCCCTGCCCCTTATCCAATCCCCCTGGCCCTGGCCTCTTACCATGCCGCTTCCCCCGCTCAGAGCCGCATGGTAAGGCTGGAGCGGGGCTGCAAACTTCGGCCCGAGCGGCGGGAGCTCAGGCCCCAGGAGTCACCTGAGGTAAGCGCCGCCCAGCCAGAGCCTGCACCCTGAACCCCTTCCCACACCCCAACCCCCTGCCCCAATCCTGAACCCCCTCCCACACTCCGAACACCTCAGCTCCAGCCCTGAGCCCCCTCCCAAAGCCCGCACCACACATCCCCTCAGAATTATAGAATATCAGGGTTGGATGGGACCCAGGAAATCATCAAGTCCAACCCCCTGCTCAAAGCAGGACTAATTCCCAACTAAATCATCCCAGCCAGGGCTTTGTCAAGCCTGACCTTATAATAATAATAATTAATGGAGATATCCCATCTCCTAGAACTGGAAGGGACCTTGAAAGGTCATTGAGTCCAGCCCCCTGCCTTCACTAGCAGGACCAAGTACTTATTTTGCCCCAGATCCCCAAGTGGCCCCCTCAAGGATTGAACTCACAACCCTGGGTTTAGCAGGCCAATGCTCAAACCACTGAGCTATCCCTCCCCCCCCTTAAAAACCTCTAAGGAAGGACATTCCACCACCTCCCTAGGTAACCCATTCCAGAGCTTCACCACTCTTCTAGTGAAAAAATATTTCCTAATATCCAGCCTAAACCTCCCACACTGCAACTTGAGACCATTACTCCTTGTTCTGTCATCTGGTACCACTGAGAACAGTCTAGATCCATCCTCTTTGGAATCCCCAGGTAGTTGAAAGCAGCTATCAAATCCCCTCTCATTCTTCTCTTCTGCAGACTAAACAATCCCAGTTCCCTTAGCCTCTCCTAATAAGTCATGTGTTCCTAATAATTTTTGTTGCCCTCCGCTGGACTCTTTCCAATTTTTCCACATCCTTCTTATAATGTGGGGCCCAAAACTGGACACAGTACTCCAGATGAGGCCTCACCAATGTCGAATAGAGGGGAATGATCACGTTCCTCGATCTGCTGGCAATGCCCCTACTTATACAGCCCAAAATGCCGTTAGCCTTCTTGGCAACAAGGGCACATTGTTGACTCAGATCCAGCTTCTCGTCCACTGTAACCCCTAGGTCCTTTTCTGCAGCACTGCTGCCTAGGCATTTGGTCCCTAGTCTGTAGCAGTGCATAGGATTCTTCCATCCTAAGTGCAGGACTCTGCACTTTTCCTTGTTGAACCTCATCAGGTTTCTTTTGGCCCAATCCTCTAATTTGTCTAGGTCCCTCTGTATCCTATCCCTACCCTCCAGCTTATCTATCACTCCTCCCAGTTTAATGTCATCTGCAAACTTGCTGAGGGTGCAGTCCATGCCATCCTCCAGATCATTAATGAAGATATTAAACAAAACCGGCCCCAGGACTGATCCTTGGGGCACTCTGCTTGATACCGGCTGCCAACTAGATATGGAGCCACTGATCGCTACCTGTTGAGCCCGACAATCTAGCCAGCTTTCTATCCACCTTATAGTCCATTCATCCAGCCCATACTTCTTTAACTTGCCGGCAAGAATACTGTGGGAGATTGTATCAAAAACTTTGTGAAAGTCAAGGAATAACACATCCACTGCTTTCCCCTCATCCACAGACCCAGTTATCTCTTCATAGAAGGCAATTAGGTTAGTCAGGCATGACTTGCCCTTGGTGAATCCATGCTGACTGTTCCTGATCACTTTCCTCTCCTCTAGGTGCTTCAGAATTGATTCCTTGAGGACCTGATCCCTGATTTTCCCAGGGACTGAGGTGAGGCTGACTGGCCTGTAGTTCCCCGGATCCTCCTCCTTCCCTTTTTTAAAGATGGGCACTATATTAGCCTTTTTCCAGTCATCCACGACCTCCCCTGATCGCCATGAGTTTTCAAAGATAATGGCCAATGGCTCTGCAATCACATCCGCCAACTCCTTTAGCACCCTCGGATGCAGTGCATCCGGTCCCATGGATTTGTGCTCATCCAGTTTTTCTAACTAGTTCCAAATCACTTCTTTCTCCACAGAGGGCTGGTCACCTCCTCCCCATACTGTGCTGCCTAGTGCCGCAGTCTGGAAGCTGACCTTGTTCATGAAGTCACAAGCAAAAAAAGCATCAAGTACATTAGCTTTTTCCACATCCTCTGTCACTAGGTTGCCTCCCTCATTCAGTAAGGGGCCCACACTTTCCCTGACTTTACTCTTGTTGCTAACATGTTTCCTCCTGCACCCCAACCCTACGCCCTTTCTGCACCCAAACTCTCTCCCAGAGCCCGCACCCCCTCCCACACCTCAACCTCCTGCCCCAGCCCTGACCCCCTGATGCCTCCAAACCCCTCATCCTCAGCCCCACCCAAGCCCACACTCTCAGTCGGAGCCCACACCCCTTCCCACACCCCAACCTCCTGCCCAAGCCCTGAGCCCATTCCTGTCCCCAAACCCCTCATCCTTGGCCCCACCCTGGAGCCTGCACCCCCTGCCCCAGTCTCCTGAAAGTGAGGGTAGCAGAGAGTGACAGAGGGAGGGGGGGATGTAGTGAGTGGGGCTGGGACCTCAGAGAAGGGGCAGGGCAGGACAGGACAGGGGCGGGGCCTCAGGGAAGGGGCAGGGCGAGGGTGTTCGGTTTTGTGAGATTAGAAAGTTGGCAACCCTACTCTTCACCCTGACCTCAGGGCTGAAGTTCTTCCTCACAGAATGCCAGTGCCACCAGAACCTGCCTTCTGGTTTCTCCTTTGAGCTCCAGCAACAAGCACCTTCAGTGCTTACCCCTCTCGCCCTGCGACACCTTTTATCTGAGCCTGCTGTGCTCTGATTGGCTGCTTTCCTGTAGCCTTTCTAGGCAGGCTTAGAGGATCCACCTTCACTGCTCCTTTTCTGAGGTGGGGTGTGGTAGGACCACGAGGCCTTCAGTGGGGGGCCTCAAAGGGACTGATACACCCCCATCACATACCTCTCCCAACAGAAAGGATTGGGGTGGAGGTACTATGGAGGATAACGTCCCCTCCTATTCAATCTTGCCCTGATTTCACGGGGTCTACTTTCCCAGGCCTCTTTACCTGGAAAGATTTTTTAACTTCACCTGGGTTGTCCGGGTCTTCTCTCTGTTTGCAGTCTCTACCCTGGTTAGTCAAGGTCTTTCTACCTGTACCTGGAAAGCTTTCACAATCTTTGCCCCCTTGAGTCCGGATTCGTTCTCCCAGACCTGTCTGGAGAGTTTTTCCAGTTTCTGCCCTGCTTTGCTCAGGATCTTCTCTCTCTGGCCTCTCTGCCTGGACAGCGTTTTTGTTGACTCCAGTAGCTCTATCAGCTCATTGGCCTTTAGGAGGGGGGCACTAAAACAGGCCCACACTACCTCTTTCCCCGCCCTAGGGTTCTGTTGCCTACCCAGCCCTCTTCTTGAGCCTGTCTTTGTTGGAGAAATCTTGGCTGAGTCCCCATGCTAGGTTGTTCAATGGCTAGTTCAGCCTGGGTTCCCACAGTATCCTGCTGCACCCCAGGTTCTGCCTGGGTCTCTGCTGTACCCCGCTGACCTCTCTGGGCCTATTCTTCCTGCAGGGCCCAGCATTGTTTCCTCTGCCCCTTTGCTTCTATCTGAACCTGGGTTAACTCTTGTTCTATCCTGACAAGTTAGCTGATTTTCCCCCATGAGGTGCTTACTTCGTCCAACTCCTGTTGGCACTTCCTAAGCTGGTCCCTCAAACCCTGGGGAAACCCATGTTCTCAGTCCCCTTTGCCATCTTTACTCTGGCTCCCAGCCCCTTTACTTCCTTTCCCAGTTGGTCCCGAACCACTCTGGTCCTGGGCTACTGACCTAGTCCCTCCTGCATGAGGGCTGAGAAACCCACCCAGTCTCTCCCCAAAACCATAGGTGCTGGAACTAGGGGTGCTTCTGCACCTCCTTGGCTTGAAATGGTTTCCATTATATACAGGGTTTACAGTTTGGTTCAATGGCTCGCAGCACCCTCTCTACAAAATTTGTTCCCGCACCCTGCCTAGAACTATGGTCCAAGGCAGGCCCATGATCACCCCAGCACACAGTCAAGCTCCCCAGCCCTGCACTTCCAGCTCAATTTCTGCAGTGGGGTAGACACGGGTCTCGCCATGTATATATAGGAGATTCATACTGGGAGGTGTTGGTCCAGGCTATTTAACCTCACCTGGTTTTCCCAGACCAAGGTGCACCCACAACCTGAGTCTACAAGACCCTTAACTGTGGTCCCTCCAACCCTAACTGCTACTACCCATGGTGAGGCCACCCTGACCTTCAGAGTAGAACTGTGGATTATTTTTTACAGTCCACATTATTTCCCTTTTCTTGTACAGGGTATTTTTAAATTTCAGATCTTCAAGAAATTCCTCTTTAAAACACATTGGCCACTTCATTTTCATTTCTCCAGGAAGTATAGCTTGTTGCCCCTTAATTATGGTATCTCAGAGATTCCCAATCCTCCTTCCAAGCTAATGGACTGTAATACTGCCATTTCACCATACTTATTAGGGGATTTGCTGTCTTTGAAGGCAGAAGTGTCTTTTAGCCTCCTGTTTCTTTCTGAGAGGAACCAAATCCCAACTGTCTTCCTAAAATTCCTTAGTTGCTTAATTCTTAGTTACTATGGTGATGGACGCTCTATTAATATCTCAGCTAGACACACATTTTTAAATGGCTACTACAGATACACAAAATTATTTTGATAAGACATCAGCAGTGGTTCAGTACCACTGATACCACAGAAAATCACTATCAAGACTATGGGACATCTCAGTTTAATCTCAGATTTCTGCTACACTTTGATTTAAAAAGCCTGGGAGTGCCCCATTTCCTAGCTATAGATAATACTGATCTTACAATTAATTGCATTTGTTCCCTTTCATCATACATTTCTAAGTATATTTTCATATGAGTATCTCTAGGCACTGTACAAAGACAGACACAAAACAAATTCAGTTCAAGCACTGGAAAGGCTGAAGACAAAAATCTCTGGGATTTAACTGTAAGCAGGGATACTGAATTAGCTCTAATGTCATTAGGCAAGGAGTTTCATAACATTAGGGTTCAACCAGCAAAGGCTCTTGCACCATCAGTCTCAAATCTGTATTTAAACTCTGTTAATCAGTTCACAGGGGAGTGCAGGATACAACACAGTGCAAGATGATCACGTTTTTTCTAGGAAGCCAGTATGGTGACAGAAGTGTGATAATTTGTACCAATGTTTAACCTCTGTGTAGCATTATCGATCACTTAGGAGTTTTCACAAGGTATATTCTCGATGACCAGTCTATACGAATTAATTGTTTATAACGAGGTAAAATCATAAAGGAGCACAGAGCTTTCCATAGTATAATAATTCACTAGTCATAAAAGGCTTTCTTAGTCATCTGATCAAAATATGGATCAAGAGATAATTTAGGTAAATATTAACTCCTAAATTCCTACGGAGGTGGGAGCTGGCTATAGAAATAAGAGTAGCACTTCGGTGGTGGGGCGGGAGGGTTGGCAGTGAGGAGAATGTCAGTTGTTATAATTAGGCTTCAGCTAACCTTCAGACAACCACCTGTAAACACATCTGATCACTACCTCAAAAATGCTTTCTTGTGCTTAATTTTTACTATTAACCTTAGCAGTTAATATTAATTTTAAACATATAACAGGGCAAACAACAGTATTAATCCCTGCACATGTTAGGCCTGTAGATGCCTTTGTCTGTAAACTATGCTTTCTAGACTTATTTTAAAGTATCTAATTTAATTTCTGGATAAATTACTGCCATCATTTGCACTTCTATAATGCCTTATGACCAATGATCTCAAAGCATCATTGACATTGACTAATTCACATACTGCACCACTGTAAGGCAAGTGCTATTCCCAATTTGTATGTGGGGAACAGCCAGAGAGAGGTTAACTGACTTGCGCCAGTACCGAACTGCAGTCAATAGCAGAGCCAGGAACAGTACCTAGATCTGAGTACCAGTACTTTAAGAACCAGACCATGCTCCCTCCCTCACATGAGCATCCCATGACAAAGCACCACAGAGTGCCAGATTACTTATAGTGCATCAACTAGAATATGCATGATACTGGACTACTGTATACCGCCCAGAAACAGTACAGACAACAATTGACTCTATCCCACAAAACAAAACTCCACCATAAGCCACTGAAAGCCTCCAGAATCACAGAATGCCTTTCTGGTATGATACTGGGCAAATTGCGTCACCTCTCTGTGCCTGTGTTTCCCCTCCCACTTTTCTCTCTATGTTGTCTATTTAGATTGGAAGCACTTCAAAGCAGGTACAGACTCTCATAGGGTGTCTGTACAGCACCTGGCACAATGGGGCCCCAATATCAGCCAGATCCTCTTGGCACTACAGTAATACCAGTAGATAATAAATCTTAGTGACATATATAAAATCCAGAGTGGACTTATGAAATGTCCAGATCCCTGGAACAACAGGTTCAAGTACAACAGGTTATACTTAACCTTCTCCCTTGCAAGGATGGAGAGCTGAGTTCCATGCAGTTTGCTGGGGTGGGGCGGGGAGGGGGGTGGAGGAAGAGTCTGGGGTCTCTTCTTTTGAATGGACCCCAGAAACTGAAGTCCTGCATGGCATGTGGACATAGTAAAGATACAACTGCCCTCTTCATTGAAGGGGTTTGCTCTTGTGCACTTAGGCAAAACTTCTCCTCCCCACTCTCTCTGCCCAGTGCTGTCCTGGCTGATTCCCTCTACCCCACAGATGGCTAAATTTCAGTGGTGTTCAGTATATATTGAGGTTCAAGGAGTTCTTTGTATTCCTTTGGGATGAAAGTGGCTATATTAGACACTAGAGAAATAAACAACTGACCAAACCACCACCAGTAAGAGGGAAAAAAACACGCAAGCCCAAACAATAATCATTCTCCAACACCATATATGTTAAAGCTAGATTCTTCTAAAGTGGGAGGCCTCCAGCCCTGCACCATCACAAAACCCTCATGCCTCAACCCTTAACATCCTCTTTTTTAATACACATTGTTTCAATGTGGTCAGTGCAAAATGGAAAAGAAATTAACACCGAATCACTAAAATGAAATAAAATATTTAGTTCTGTTCTAAAACAGTAATAAAATAAACTTGTCTACTTATACATCTTTATTTATGGCATTCATCCACATTCAAAATACATTTACAAATTATACAGAGAGTGCATAATGCAAAATTTCATTATTTAATATAAGACAGGGTGTTCTTAACAGAAATGGACTTACCTACACAAGTAAATGTAGTTTATATATAATAGCTTATGTTTCTCTATGCATAAACACATAAACGACAAATTAAACTGTTTAGAAGAGAAGCTCATTTTGTTGGTTTTTGGAGGCTTCCTTCTTTGCTGCATTTGTACCATCTGGGAGAATAGCTTCTAAGAATTCTTCAGAAACAATTTAGAATGAACGCTTCTGTGAAGCCTATCCCAACATCACAAAGACAAGATGCCTCCTCAGTCAATGACCACAAACTAGAGACAACAAATATATATTAACACAATAATAAGATGTATGTATATCCACTATCATTTACTGTAATTTTTAACTTTTTAAGTGTTCAGTTTATTTTGCAATGATTTAGGATCATTTTAATAAAACAAATCCTTTTGCTGTTTTATTAACGTTTGCTGAATTCACTTTGGTTGGGATTGTCAAAGCAACCTAAGGGAGTTAGGTACCTAACTGCCATGGAAATTGAGTGGGAGTTGGGCACCTTTGACAATCACAACCTTACTGCATATTTACCCAGTCTCCATAAAAGAGTATTAAATCATCAGGTATTATAACTTCAGATTAACAACAACAAAGACCTCACTCTGGGCCAGATTTCAATTTACATAATATTCCCAAATATGAAGACACCCAGTGCAACATTGCATTATGTTAACTCAGAAAGTGCCTCATCAGCTTTTGAGTGTCATTTGAAAATAGTTGAAACTGATAGCAATATTACCAAAAATATATCCCAATTAAACCCTTGCACAAAACTGCAAATGAAATGAACATATTGTTTTCTGTTGTTTCTGTGAAAACACTCAGTTATCCTGCATGACACGTTTCACAGCAACACAGAAAAAATGTTTAAATCGCTTTTCATCTAGGTTACAAAGAAAATGTTTCCTTAAAGGTATTTCAAATGAAAAAGTTGCATTTTGAAGTCAAATGCTTAAAGATGTTTGCGTCCAAAAGCACTACAGACAATTTCACTTCAAAGGATTTATTCTCGCACAAATTTTACCACCACCACACTAACTGGAAAAAAACCCTATGTTATATTAAGCCAATACATAAATACAAGGATGTCAAAGAAAGTTTAACGAAGTTATAAAATTTGAAATGTTTCTCATTCTTTAAATGTATATGTAGTTTCTAACCATACACATGAACATGTTGAGTGCACTAAGAAAACGGCACATTTACAGTATTGTATGATGTAAATATCAGAATAGATTACAATTATTCCAGTTCAATCTAGGTAGCTTTTTATAAGAATACTCCTCCTCAAAAGCTGAAACATAGGGAAAGTAGTTTTTTTTTTTTTTTTTTTAAATAATGGAAAACAAGATGATTTGGTCCTGTAGCAGGACACATTTTTACATGCTCAAGGATTTGCTATTTATTTATGAAGGGCCTTTTATGATCACCACATTTGATCAATAAAGACTGCTATCTATAAGTTTTGATTAGAAGTCAAGACATGTCAGAGGTAGCCTAGAATTCTTTAGAATTTGGTGGTGTTGGCAGAAGTTAATGCAGCTCTCTTCCAAAAGGGTTAGCAGTACATATAAAAGACAAACAGTATATACAGCTGCACCAAGAATTATAAGAAGCTCAAAACAAAGATTAGAACTCAGGAAAAGAACATTGTGCCTCTTTTCATTTGCTTTAATGCACCAATTCAGGCTGATTTTCCACAAAAGGAAGCACCCCACTAACGTAGTATGCGATTCCGAGAGAGAGAAGGGCAATGACAATGATCAGGAGTAGCACCCTCCAGAAGCCCAGGTCCTCCACAAACTCTTGCCATGTTGTGCGGAAGCTGGAAAGAACCCCTTCACCTTGCTGCAGGTTCGGATTAAGGAGGGAATGGCTTTCCATTGCACTGTGAAGGATTAAAGTTATAAACACATCAAGTAAAAGAATGCATCCTTAAGTATAAGAGTAAACCTGCTAATACAACTAAAATATTCAAATTTAAACATTTTCAGATTTACAGTACTTACTCATGATCTCAAAACAGCATATAAGAAAAGGACCCTCCCCTGACCCTACCAAATCAACATACAGTAGTTGACAAGCAATCCTTTGAGACAGATGATTTTATAATCTATCTTTTCAAAGGATCTTTGATTTGGGTACAGAGAAGTATTTAGAAAAATAAGCAAATGTATTTCCTTGGCTGATGTATGAAGAAACCAGGGCTTTGGAGCTGTGCTCCGGCTCCGCTCCAGCTCCAGGCAAAAACCTGCAGCTTCACTGCTCTGGAGCTGCTCTGCTCTCCAGCTCCGGGCTCCGCTCCAAAGCCCTGGAAGGAACCACACAAACAGCAAAAGAACTGACTAAAGTCTTGATCACACACTTATGCAGGTCTGTAATTTTACTCATTTGAGTAGTCCCACCACGTCCAAGATGAGCAAAGTTACGTATGAGCATAAGCATTTGCAGAATCAGGCTCTTACTGTGTATCGAGAGAAACAATCAAACTAGCTATGTAGACAGTGATGTTAAGGCATAAAATATACTGAGCAAAAACAGATTCCCCCTCCCCCAATATCTCTTCAATTACAGTAATCGTAGGCGTATCCTGTAATAATAATAAGAGCAAAATATTTCAGATAAAAGTAAATTGTGAGTTAACACTATCCGTTTAAATGCTCTTGCTTCTGATATGACTAAAGATGCCAGTAACACATGCCTAGAAGGAAGATTCATTTGTAAACCTTTTTTCTAAAAATACACTCCTGATTAACATTAATGTTATTCTTGTGACATTTTTCCTCATTATGAAGTACAACTACTGAATAATAATTAGACAAAGCTCCAGTAATTTACTGAACTATTACTGTGTCGTGTGCAGAAATTTTCAGGCATTTCCAGTAAAGTGCTTTGTGTTTTTTGGTTTTTAAATATTTACTTGGCTGCGAAGCTATGGTGGTTTGCCCATAACTACAGGAGTTAGTCATCTTCCCTGCTTATTATCATTTCCTAACAAAGTGAGAGGGTTTATTAAAAGGTATCTGTTGGCATAGAATAGATCTGCTCACTACTTAAGCACCAACTAGTTAATACATAATCACTCCAGGGGTTAAATAAAGGTACACTGCAATCTGGGGGAAAAAAAAAAAAAAAAAAAA